>NC_083622.1:30451800-30722800 GCF_963584025.1 Labrus mixtus
AAATTTTCAACTTTTTTGAAGCCGAATTTTTTCATGAAAATTTTAAACTTTTTTTGTATCCGAATTTCTTCATGAAAATTTTAAAAAAATTTGAAGCCCAAATACTTCATGAAAATTTTCAACTTTTTTGAAACCGAATTTCTTCATGAATACTTTCAATTGACCCACCCCCCTCACGAAAAATTTGAAAAAAGACGAAACACCCCCCCTTACGAAAAAGTAGAAAAAAGACTAAACACCCCCCTTACGAAAAAGTAGAAAAAAGACGAAACACCCCCCCCCCTTACGAAAAAGTTGAAAAAAGACGAAACACCCCCCCCTTGCGAAAACTTTTTTGAAGCCGAATTTCTTCATGAAAATTTTCAACTTTTTTGAAGCCCAAATGCTTCATGAAAATTTTCAACTTTTTTGAAGACGAATTTCTTCATGAATATTTTCAATTGACCCACCCCCCCTCACGAAAAATTTGAAAAAAGAAGAAACACCCTCCCCTGCGAAAACTTTTTTGAAGCCGAATTTCTTCATGAATATTTTCAATTTACCCACCCCCCCTCACGAAAAATTTGAAAAAAGACGAAACACCCCCCCCTTACGAAAAATTGAAAAAAGACGAAACACCCCCCCCTTCCGAAAAAGTAGAAAAAAGACAAAACACCCCCCCTTGCGATAACTTTTTTGAAGCTGAATTTCTTCATGAAAATTTTCAACTTTTTTAAAGCCCAAATGCTTCATGAAAATTTTGAACTTTTTTGAAGCCGAATTTCTTCATGAAAATTTTCAACTTTTTTCATGCCCAAATACTTCATGAAAATGTTCAACTTTTTTGAAGCCCAAATACTTCATGAAAATTTTCAACTTTTGAAACCGAATTTCTTCATGAATATTTTCAATTTACCCACCCCCCTCACGAAAAAGTTGAAAAGAGTCGAAACACCCCCCTCTTACGAAAAAGTTGTAAAAAGACGAAACACCCCCCCCTTACGAAAAAGTTGAAAAAAGACGAAACACCCTTGCGAAAACTTTTTTGAAGCCGAATTTCTTCATGAATATTTTCAACTTTTTTGAAGCCCAAATACTTCATGAAAATTTTCAACTTTTTTGAAGCCGAATTTCTTCATGAAAATTTTCAACTTTTTTGAAGCCGAATTTCTTCATGAATACTTTCAACTTTTTTGAAGCCGAATTTCTTCATGAATATTTTCAACTTTTTTGAAGCCCAAATACTTCATGAAAATTTTCAACTTTTTTGAAGCCGAATTTCTTCATGAAAATTTTTAACTTTTTTGAAGCCGAATTTCTTCATGAAAATTTTCAACTTTTTTGAAGCCGAATTTCTTCATGAAAATTTTTAACTTTTTTGAAGCCGACTTTCTTCATGAAAATTTAAAACTTTTTTAAAGCCGAATTTCTTCATGAAAATTTAAAACATTTTTGAAGCCCAAATACTTCATGAAAATTTTCAACTTTTTTGAAGCCGAATTTCTTCATGAATATTTTCAATTGACCCACCCCCCCTCACGAAAAAGTTGAAAAAAGACGAAACACCCCCCTCTTACGAAAAAGTTGAGAAAATACGAAACACCCCCCCCTTGAGAAAACTTTTTTGAAGCCGAATTTCTTCATGAAAATTTTCAACTTTTTTGAAGCCCAAATACTTCATGAAAATTTTCATCTTTTTTGAAGCCAAATTTCTTCATGAATATTTTCAATTGACCCACCCCCGCTTACGAAAAAGTTGAAAAAAGACGAAACACCCACCCCTTACGAAAAAGTTGAAAAAAGACGAAACACCCCCCCTTACGAAAAAGTTGAAAAAAGACAAAACACCCTTGCGAAAACTTTTTTGAAGCCGAATTTCTTCATAAAAATTTTCAACTTTTTTGAAGCCCAAATACTTCATGAAAATTTTCAACTTTTTTGAAGCCGAATTTCTTCATGAATATTTTCAACTTTTTTGAAGCCCAAATACTTCATGAAAATTTTCAACCTTTTTGAAGCCGAATTTCTTCATGAAACTTTTAAACTTTTTTGAAGCCCAAATACTTCATGAAAATTTTCAACTTTTTTGAAGCCGAATTTCTTCATGAAAATTTTCAACTTTTTTGAAGCCGAATTTCTTCATGAATATTTTCAATTGACCCACCCTCCCTCACGAAAAAGTTGAAAAAAGACGAAACACCCCCCTCTTACGAAAAAATTGAAAAAAGACGAAACACCCCCCCCTTACGAAAAAGTTGAAAAAAGACGAAACACCCCCCCTTGCGAAAACTTTTTTGAAGCCTAATTTCTTCATGAAAATTTTCAACTTTTTTGAAGCCCAAATACTTCATGAAAATTTTCATCTTTTTTGAAGCCAAATTTCTTCATGAATATTTTCAATTGACCCACCCCCGCTTACGAAAAAGTTGAAAAAAAACGAAACACCCCCCCCTTACGAAAAAGTTGAAAAAAGACGAAACACCCCCCCCCTTGCGAAAACTTTTTTGAAGCCGAATTTCTTCATGAATATTTTCAATTGACCCACCCCCTCACGAAAAAGTTGAAAAAAGACGAAACACACCCCTCTTACGAAAAAGTTGAAAAAAGACGAAACAACCCCCCCTTGCGAAAAGTTTTTTGAAGCCGAATTCCTTCATGAAAATTTTAAACTTTTTTGAAGCCGAATTTCTTCATGAAAATTTAAAACATTTTTGAAGCCCAAATACTTCATGAAAATTTTCAACTTTTTTGAAGCCGAATTTCTTCATGAATATTTAAAACTTTTTTGAAGCCCAAATACTTCATGAAAATTTTCAACCTTTTTGAAGCCGAATTTCTTCATGAATATTTTCAATTGACCCACCCCCCCTCACGAAAAAGTTGAAAAAAGACTAAACACCCACCCCTTACGAAAAATTTGAAAAAAGACGAAACACCCCCCCTTACGAAAAAGTTGAAAAAAGACGAAACACCCCCCTCTTGCGAAAACTTTTTTGAAGCCGAATTTCTTCATAAAAATTTTCAACTTTTTTGAAGCCCAAATACTTCATGAAAATTTTCAACTTTTTTGAAGCCGAATTTCTTCATGAATATTTTCAACTTTTTTGAAGCCCAAATACTTCATGAAAATTTTCAACCTTTTTGAAGCCGAATTTCTTCATGAAACTTTTAAACTTTTTTGAAGCCCAAATACTTCATGAAAATTTTAAACTTTTTTGAAGCCCATATACTTCATGAAAATTTTCAACTTTTTTGAAGCCGAATTTCTTCATGAATATTTTCAATTGACCCACCCCCCCTCACGAAAAAGTTGAAAAAAGACGAAACACCCCCCTCTTACGATAAAGTTGAGGAAAGACGAAACACCCCCCCTTGCGAAAACTTTTTTGAAGCCGAATGTCTTCATGAAAATTTTGAACTTTTTTGAAGCCCAAATACTTCATGAAAATTTTCATCTTTTTTGAAGCCAAATTTCTTCATGAATATTTTCAATTGACCCACCCCCGCTTACGAAAAAGTTGAAAAAAGACGAAACACCCCCCCCTTGCGAAAACTTTTTTGAAGCCGAATTTCTTCATGAAAATTTTCAACTTTTTTGAAGCCCAAGTGCTTCATGAAAATTTTCAACTTTTTTGAAGCCGAATTTCTTCATGAATATTTTCAATTGACCCACCCCCCCTCACGAAAAAATTTGATAAAAGAAGAAACACCCCCCCTTGCGAAAACGTTTTTGAAGCCGAATTTCTTCATGAAAATTTTCAACTTTTTTCATGCCCAAGAACTTCATGAAAATGTTCTACTTTTTTGAAGCCCAAATACTTCATGAAAATTTTCAACTTTTGAAGCCGAATTTCTTCTTGAAAATTTTCAACTTTTTTGAAGCCGAATTTCTTCATGAATACTTTCAATTGAACCAACCCCCTCACGAAAAAGTTGAAAAAAGACGAAACACCCCCCCCTTGCGAAAACTTTTTTGAAGCCGAATTTCTTCTTGAAAATTTTCAACTTTTTTGAAGCCCAAATACTTCATGAAAATTTTCAACTTTTTTGAAGCCGAATTTTTTCATGAAAATTTTAAACTTTTTTTGTATCCGAATTTCTTCATGAAAATTTTAAAAAAATTTGAAGCCCAAATACTTCATGAAAATTTTCAACTTTTTTGAAACCGAATTTCTTCATGAATACTTTCAATTGACCCACCCCCCTCACGAAAAATTTGAAAAAAGACGAAACACCCCCCCTTACGAAAAAGTAGAAAAAAGACTAAACACCCCCCTTACGAAAAAGTAGAAAAAAGACGAAACACCCCCCCCCTTACGAAAAAGTTGAAAAAAGACGAAACACCCCCCCCTTGCGAAAACTTTTTTGAAGCCGAATTTCTTCATGAAAATTTTCAACTTTTTTGAAGCCCAAATGCTTCATGAAAATTTTCAACTTTTTTGAAGACGAATTTCTTCATGAATATTTTCAATTGACCCACCCCCCCTCACGAAAAATTTGAAAAAAGAAGAAACACCCTCCCCTGCGAAAACTTTTTTGAAGCCGAATTTCTTCATGAATATTTTCAATTTACCCACCCCCCCTCACGAAAAATTTGAAAAAAGACGAAACACCCCCCCCTTACGAAAAATTGAAAAAAGACGAAACACCCCCCCCTTCCGAAAAAGTAGAAAAAAGACAAAACACCCCCCCTTGCGATAACTTTTTTGAAGCTGAATTTCTTCATGAAAATTTTCAACTTTTTTAAAGCCCAAATGCTTCATGAAAATTTTGAACTTTTTTGAAGCCGAATTTCTTCATGAAAATTTTCAACTTTTTTCATGCCCAAATACTTCATGAAAATGTTCAACTTTTTTGAAGCCCAAATACTTCATGAAAATTTTCAACTTTTGAAACCGAATTTCTTCATGAATATTTTCAATTTACCCACCCCCCTCACGAAAAAGTTGAAAAGAGTCGAAACACCCCCCTCTTACGAAAAAGTTGTAAAAAGACGAAACACCCCCCCCTTACGAAAAAGTTGAAAAAAGACGAAACACCCTTGCGAAAACTTTTTTGAAGCCGAATTTCTTCATGAATATTTTCAACTTTTTTGAAGCCCAAATACTTCATGAAAATTTTCAACTTTTTTGAAGCCGAATTTCTTCATGAAAATTTTCAACTTTTTTGAAGCCGAATTTCTTCATGAATACTTTCAATTGAACCAACCCCCTCACGAAAAAGTTGAAAAAAGACGAAACACCCCCCCCTTGCGAAAACTTTTTTGAAGCCGAATTTCTTCATGAAAATTTTCAACTTTTTTGAAGCCCAAATACTTCATGAAAATTTTCAACTTTTTTGAAGCCCAATTTTTTCATGAAAATTTTAAACTTTTTTGTAGCCGAATTTCTTCATGAAAATTTAAAAAAAATTTGAAGCCCAAATACTTCATGAAAATTTTCAACTTTTTTGAAACCGAATTTCTTCATGAATACTTTCAATTGACCCACCCCCCTCACGAAAAAGTTGAAAAAAGACGAAACACCCCACCTTACGAAAAAGTTGAAAAAAGACGAAACACCACCCCCTTACGAAAATTTTGAGAAAAGACGAAACAACCCCCCCTTGCGAAAACTTTTTTGAAGCCGAATTTCTTCATGAAAATTTTCAACTTTTTTGAAGCCCAAATACTTCATGAAAATTTTCAACTTTTTTGAAGCCGAATTTCTTCATGAATATTTTCAATTGACCCACCCCCCCTCACGAAAAATTTGAAAAAAGACGAAACACCCCCCCCTTACGAAAAAGTTGAAAAAAGACGAAACACCCCCCCCTTCCGAAAAAGTAGAAAAAAGACAAAGCACCCCCCCTTGCGATAACTTTTTTGAAGCCGAATTTCTTCATGAAAATTTTCAACTTTTTTAAAGCCCAAAGGCTTCATGAAAATTTTCAACTTTTTTGAAGCCGAATTTCTTCATGAAAATTTTCAACTTTTTTCATGCCCAAATACTTCATGAAAATGTTCAACTTTTTTGAAGCCCAAATACTTCATGAAAATTTTCAACTTTTGAATCCGAATTTCTTCATGAATATTTTCAATTTACCCACCCCCCTCACGAAAGAGTTGAAAAGAGTCGAAACACCCCCCTCTTACGAAAAAGTTGTAAAAAGACGAAACACCCCCCCCTTACGAAAAAGTTGAAAAAAGACGAAACACCCTTGCGAAAACTTTTTTGAAGCCGAATTTCTTCATGAATATTTTCAACTTTTTTGAAGCCCAAATACTTCATGAAAATTTTCAACTTTTTTGAAGCCGAATTTCTTCATGAAAATTTTCAACTTTTTTGAAGCCGAATTTCTTCATGAATACTTTCAATTGAACCAACCCCCTCACGAAAAAGTTGAAAAAAGACGAAACACCCCCCCCTTGCGAAAACTTTTTTGAAGCCGAATTTCTTCATGAAAATTTTCAACTTTTTCGAAGCCCAAATACTTCATGAAAATTTTCAACTTTTTTGAAGCCGAATTTCTTCATGAAAATTTTTAACTTTTTTGAATCCGAATTTCTTCATGAAAATTTTCAACTTTTTTGAAGCCCAAATGCTTCATGAAAATTTTCAACTTTTTTGAAGACGAATTTCTTCATGAATATTTTCAATTGACCCACCCCCCTCACGAAAAAGTTGAAAAAAGACGAAACACCCCCCCCTTACGAAAAAGTTGAAAAAAGACGAAACACCCCCCCCTTCCGAAAAAGTAGAAAAAAGACAAAACACCCCCCCTTGCGTTAACTTTTTTGAAGCCGAATTTCTTCATGAAAATTTTCAACTTTTTTAAAGCCCAAATGCTTCATGAAAATTTTCAACTTTTTTGAAGCCGAATTTCTTCATCAAAATTTTAAACTTTTTTGAAGCCGAATTTCTTCATGAAAATTTACAAAAATTTTCAAGCCCAAATACTTCATGAAAATTTTCAACTTTTTTGAAGCCGAATTTCTTCATGAATATTTTCAACTTTTTTGAAGCCCAAATACTTCATGAAAATTTTCAACCTTTTTGAAGCCGAATTTCTTCATGAATACTTTCAATTGACCCACCCCCCTCACGAAAAAGTTGAAAAAAGACGAAACACCCCCCTCTTACGAAAAAGTTGAAAAAAGACAAAACACCCCCCCCTTGCGAAAACTTTTTTGAAGCCGAATTTCTTCATGAAAATTTTAAACTTTTTTGAAGCCCAAATACTTCATGAAAATTTTCAACTTTTGAAGCCGAATTTCTTCATGAATATTTTCAATTGACCCACCCCCCTCACGAAAAAGTTGAAAAAAGACGAAACACCCCCCCCTTGCGAAAACTTTTTTGAAGCCGAATTTCTTCATGAATACTTTCAATTGACCCACCCCCCTCACGAAAAAGTTGAAAAAAGACGAAACACCCCCCTCTTACGAAAAAGTTGAAAAAAGACGAAACACCCCCCCCCTTACGAAAAAGTTGAAAAAAGACGAAACACCCCCCCCTTGCGAAAACTTTTTTGAAGCCGAATTTCTTCATGAAAATTTTTAACTTTTTTGAAGCCAAAATACTTCATGAAAATTTTCAACTTTTTTGAAGCCGAATTTCTTCATCAAAATTTTAAACTTTTTTGAAGCCGAATTTCTTCATGAAAATTTACAAAAATTTTCAAGCCCAAATACTTCATGAAAATTTTCAACTTTTTTGAAGCCGAATTTCTTCATGAATATTTTCAACTTTTTTGAAGCCCAAATACTTCATGAAAATTTTCAACCTTTTTGAAGCCGAATTTCTTCATGAATACTTTCAATTGACCCACCCCCCTCACGAAAAAGTTGAAAAAAGACGAAACACCCCCCTCTTACGAAAAAGTTGAAAAAAGACAAAACACCCCCCCCTTGCGAAAACTTTTTTGAAGCCGAATTTCTTCATGAAAATTTTCAATTTTTTTGAAGCCCAAATACTTCATGAAAATTTTCAACTTTTGAAGCCGAATTTCGTCATGAATATTTTCAATTGACCCACCCTCCTCACGAAAAAGTTGAAAAAAGACGAAACACCCCCCCCTTGCGAAAACTTTTTTGAAGCCGAATTTCTTCATGAAAATTTTCAACTTTTTTGAAGCCCAAATACTTCATGAAAATTTTCAACTTTTTTGAAGCCGAATTTTTTCATGAAAATTTTAAACTTTTTTGAAGCCGAATTTCTTCATGAAAATTTAAAAAAAATTTGAAGCCCAAATACTTCATGAAAATTTTCAACTTTTTTGAAGCCGAATTTCTTCATGAATACTTTCAATTGACCCACCCCCCTCACGAAAAAGTTGAAAAAAGACGAAACACCCCCCCTTACGAAAAAGTTGAAAAAAGACGAAACACCACCACCTTACGAAAAATTTGAGAAAAGACGAAACAACCCCCCCTTGCGAAAACTTTTTTGAAGCCGAATTTCTTCGTGAAAATTTTCAACTTTTTTGAAGCCCAAATACTTCATGAAAATTTTAATCTTTTTTGAAGCCCAAATACTTCATGAAAATTTTCAACTTTTTTGAAGACGAATTTCTTCATGAATATTTTCAACTTTTTTGAAGCCCAAATACTTCATGAAAATTTTCAACTTTTTTGAAGCCGAATTTCTTCATGAATATTTTCAATTGACCCACACCCCTCACGAAAAAGTTGAAAAAAGACGAAACACCCCCCTCTTACGAAAAAGTTGAAAAAAGACGAAACACCCCCCCCTTACGAAAAAGTTGAAAAAAGACGAAACACCCCCCCCTTGCGAAAAAATTTTTGAAGCCGAATTTCTTCATGAAAATTTTCAACTTTTTTAAAGCCGAATTTCTTCATCAAAATTTTAAACTTTTTTGAAGCCGAATTTCTTCATGAAAATTTACAAAAATTTTCGAGCCCAAATACTTCATGAAAATTTTCAACTTTTTTGAAGCCGAATTTCTTCATGAATATTTTCAACTTTTTTGAAGCCCAAATACTTCATGAAAATTTTCAACCTTTTTGAAGCCGAATTTCTTCATGAATACTTTCAATTGACCCACCCCCCTCACGAAAAAGTTGAAAAAAGACGAAACACCCCCCTCTTACGAAAAAGTTGAAAAAAGACAAAACACCCCCCCCTTGCGAAAACTTTTTTGAAGCCGAATTTCTTCATGAAAATTTTAAACTTTTTTGAAGCCCAAATAATTCATGAAAATTTTCAACTTTTGAAGCCGAATTTCTTCATGAATATTTTCAATTGACCCACCCCCCTCACGAAAAAGTTGAAAAAAGACGAAACACCCCCCCCTTGCGAAAACATTTTTGAAGCCGAATTTCTTCATGAAAATTTTCAACTTTTTTGAAGCCCAAATACTTCATGAAAATTTTCAACTTTTTTGAAGCCGAATTTTTTCATGAAAATTTTAAACTTTTTTGAAGCCGAATTTCTTCATTAAAATTTAAAAAAATTTTGAAGCCCAAATACTTCATGAAAATTTTCAACTTTTTTGAAGCCGAATTTCTTCATGAATACTTTCAATTGACCCACCCCCCTCACGAAAAAGTTGAAAAAAGACGAAACACCCCCCTCTTACGAAAAAGTTGAAAAAAGACGAAACACCCCCCCCCTTACGAAAAAGTTGAAAAAAGACGAAACACCCCCCCTTGCGAAAACTTTTTTGAAGCCGAATTTCTTCATGAAAATTTTCAACTTTTTTGAAGCCAAAATACTTCATGAAAATTTTCAACTTTTTTGAAGCCGAATTTCTTCATCAAAATTTTAAACTTTTTTGAAGCCGAATTTCTTCATGAAAATTTACAAAAATTTTCAAGCCCAAATACTTCATGAAAATTTTCAACTTTTTTGAAGCCGAATTTCTTCATGAATACTTTCAATTGACCCACCCCCCTCTTACGAAAAAGTTGAAAAAAGACAAAACACCCCCCCCTTGCGAAAACTTTTTTGAAGCCGAATTTCTTCATGAAAATTTTCAACTTTTTTGAAGCCCAAATACTTCATGAAAATTTTCAACTTTTTTGAAGCCGAATTTTTTCATGAAAATTTTAAACTTTTTTGAAGCCGAATTTCTTCATGAAAATTTAAAAAAATTTTGAAGCCCAAATACTTCATGAAAATTTTCAACTTTTTTTAAGCCGAATTTCTTCATGAATACTTTCAATTGACCCACCCCCCTCACGAAAAAGTTGAAAAAAGACGAAACACCCCCCCTTACGAAAAAGTTGAAAAAAGACGAAACACCACCCCCTTACGAAAAATTTGAGAAAAGACGAAACAACCCCCCCTTGCGAAAACTTTTTTGAAGCCGAATTTCTTCGTGAAAATTTTCAACTTTTTTGAAGCCCAAATACTTCATGAAAATTTTAAACTTTTTTGAAGCCAAATTTCTTCATGAAAATTTTAAACTTTTTTGAAGCCCAAATACTTCATGAAAATTTTAATCTTTTTTGAAACCCAAATACTTCATGAAAATTTTAAACTTCTTTGAAGCCGAATTTCTTCATGAAAATTTTACACTTTTTTGAAGCCGAATTTCTTCATGAAAATTTTAAACTTTTGTGAAGCCGAATTTCTTCATAAAAATTTACAAAAAATTTCAAGCCCAAATACTTCATGAAAATTTTCAACTTTTTTGAAGCCGAATTTCTTCATGAATATTTTCAACTTTTTTGAAGCCCAAATACTTCATGAAAATTTTCAACCTTTTTGAAGCCGAATTTCTTCATGAATACTTTCAATTGACCCACCCCCTCACGAAAAAGTTGAAAAAAGACGAAACACCCCCATCTTACGAAAAAGTTGAAAAAAGACAAAACACCCCCCCCTTGCGAAAACTTTTTTGAAGCCGAATTTCTTCATGAAAATTTTCAACTTTTTTGAAGCCCAAATACTTCATGAAAATTTTCAACTTTTGAAGCCGAATTTCTTCATGAATATTTTCAATTGACCCACCCCCCTCACGAAAAAGTTGAAAAAAGACGAAACACCCCCCCCTTGCGAATACATTTTTGAAGCCGAATTTCTTCATGAAAATTTTCAACTTTTTTGAAGCCCAAATACTTCATGAAAATTTTCAACTTTTTTGAAGCCGAATTTTTTCATGAAAATTTTAAACTTTTTTGAAGCCGAATTTCTTCATGAAAATTTAAAAAAAATTTGAAGCCCAAATACTTCATGAAAATTTTCAACTTTTTTGAAGCCGAATTTCTTCATGAATACTTTCAATTGACCCACCCCCCTCATGAAAAAGTTGAAAAAAGACGAAACACCCCCCTCTTACGAAAAAGTTGAAAAAAGACGAAACACCCCCCCCCTTACGAAAAAGTTGAAAAAAGACGAAACACCCCCCCCTTGCGAAAACTTTTTTGAAGCCGAAATACTTCATGAAAATTTTCAACTTTTTTGAAGCCGAATTTCTTCATCAAAATTTTAAACTTTTTTGAAGCCGAATTTCTTCATGAAAATTTACAAAAATTTTCAAGCCCAAATACTTCATGAAAATTTTCAACTTTTTTGAAGCCGAATTTCTTCATGAATATTTTCAACTTTTTTGAAGCCCAAATACTTCATGAAAATTTTCAACCTTTTTGATGCCGAATTTCTTCATGAATACTTTCAATTGACCCACCCCCCTCACGAAAAAGTTGAAAAAAGACGAAACACCCCCCCCTTGCGAAAACTTTTTTGAAGCCGAATTTCTTCATGAAAATTTTCAACTTTTTTGAAGCCCAAATACTTCATGAAAATTTTAAACTTTTTTGAAGCCGAATTATTTAATGAAAATTTTAAACTTTTTTGAAGCCGAATTTCTTCATGAAAATTTAAAAAAAATTTGAAGCCCAAATACTTCATGAAAATTTTCAACTTTTTTGAAGCCGAATTTCTTCATGAATACTTTCAATTGACCCACCCCCCTCACGAAAAAGTTGAAAAAAGACGAAACACCCCCCCTTACGAAAAAGTTGAAAAAAGACGAAACACCACCCCTTACGAAAAATTTGAGAAAAGACGAAACAACCCCCCCTTGCGAAAACTTTTTTGAAGCCGAATTTCTTCGTGAAAATTTTCAACTTTTTTGAAGCCCAAATACTTCATGAAAATTTTAAACTTTTTTGAAGCCGAATTTCTTCATGAAAATTTTAAACTTTTTTGAAGCCCAAATACTTCATGAAAATTTTAATCTTTTTTGAAGCCCAAATACTTCATGAAAATTTTAAACTTTTTTGAAGCCGAATTTCTTCATGAAAATTTTACACTTTTTTGAAGCCGAATTTCTTCATGAAAATTTTAAACTTTTTTGAAGCCGAATTTCTTCATTAAAATTTACAAAAATTTTCAAGCCCAAATACTTCATGAAAATTTTCAACTTTTTTCAAGACGAATTTCTTCATGAATATTTTCAACTTTTTTGAAGCCGAATTTCTTCATGAATATTTTCAATTGACCCACACCCCTCACGAAAAAGTTGAAAAAAGACGAAACACCCCCCTCTTACGAAAAAGTTGAAAAAAGACGAAACACCCCCCCCTTACGAAAAAGTTGAAAAAAGACGAAACACCCCCCCCTTGCGAAAAAATTTTTGAAGCCGAATTTCTTCATGAAAATTTTAAACTTTTTTGAAGCCCAAATACATCATGAAAATTTTTAACTTTTTTGAAGCCGAATTTCTTCATGAAAATTTTTAAATTTTTTGAATCCGAATTTCTTCATGAAAATTTTCAACTTTTTTGAAGCCCAAATACTTCATGAAAATTTTAATCTTTTTTGAAGCCGAATTTCTTCATGAAAATTTTTAACTTTTTTGAAGCCGAATTTCTTCATGAAAATTTTCAACTTTTTTCAAGACCAAATACTTCATGAAAATGTTCAACTTTTTTGAAGCCCAAATACTTCATGAAAATTTTCAACTTTTGAAGCCCAATTTCTTCATGAATATTTTCAATTGACCCACCCCTCTCACGAAAAAGTTGAAAAAAGACGAAATACCCCCCTCTTACGAAAAAGTTGAAAAAAGACGAAACACCCCCCCCTTACGAAAAAGTTGAAAAAAGACGAAACACCCCACCCTTGCGAAAACATTTTTGAAGCCGAATTTCTTCATGAAAATTTTAAACTTTTTTGAAGCCCAAATACATCATGAAAATTTTTAACTTTTTTGAATCCAAATTTCTTCATGAAAATTTTTTAATTTTTTGAATCAGAATTTCTTCATTAAAATTTTCAACTTTTTTGAAGCCCAAATACTTCATGAAAATTTTAATCTTTTTTGAAGCCGAATTTCTTCATGAAAATTTTCAACTTTTTTCAATCCCAAATACTTCATGAAAATGTTCAACTTTTTTGAAGCCCAAATACTTCATGAAAATTTTCAACTTTTTTGAAGCTGAATTTCTTCATGAAAATTTTAAACTTTTTTGAAGCCGAATTTCTTCATGAAAATTTTAAACTTTTTTGAAGCCCAAATACTTCATGAAAATTTTCAACTTTTGAAGCCCAATTTCTTCATGAATATTTTCAATTGAACCACCCCCCTCACGAAAAAGTTGAAAAAAGACGATACACACCCCTCTTACGAAAAAGATGAAAAAAGACGAAACACCCCCCCCTTACGAAAAAGTTGAAAAAGACGAAACACCCCCCCCTTGCGAAAACTTTTTTGAAGCCGAATTTCTTCATGAAAATTTTCAACTTTTTTGAAGCCCAAATACTTCACGAAAATTTTCAACTTTTTTGAAGCCGAATTTCTTCATGAAAATTTTAAACTTTTTTGAAGCCCAAATACTTCATGAAAATTTTCAACTTTTTTGAAGCTGAATTTCTTCATGAATATTTTCAATTGACCCACCCCCCCTCACGAAAAAGTTGAAAAAAGACGAAACACCCCCCTCTTACGAAAAAGTTGAAAAAAGACGAAACACCCCCCTCTTACGAAAACTTTTTTGAAGCCGAATTTCTTCATGAATATTTTCAATTGACCCACCCCCTCACGAAAAAGTTGAAAAAAGACGAAACACCCCCCCTTACGAAAAAGTTGAAAAAAGACGAAACACCCCCCCCTTGCGAAAACTTTTTTGAAGCCAAATTTCTTCATGAAAATTTTCAACTTTTTTGAAGCCCAAATACTTCATGAAAATTTTCATCTTTTTTGAAGCCAAATTTCTTCATGAATATTTTCAATTGACCCACCCCCGCTTACAAAAAAGTTGAAAAAAGACGAAACACCCCCCCATCACGAAAAAGTTGAAAAAAGACGAAACACCCCCCCCTTGCGAAAACTTTTTTGAAGCCGAATTTCTTCATGAATATTTTCAATTGACCCACCCCCTCACGAAAAAGTTGAAAAAAGACGAAACACCCCCCCCTACGAAAAAGTTGAAAAAAGACGAAACACCCCCCCCTTACGAAAAAGTTGAAAAAAGACGAAACACCCCCCCCTTGCGAAAACTTTTTTGAAGCCAAATTTCTTCATGAAAATTTTCAACTTTTTTGAATCCCAAATACTTCATGAAAATTTTCAACTTTTTTGAAGCCGAATTTCTTCATGAAAATTTTCAACTTTTTTCAAGACCAAATACTTCATGAAAATGTTCAACTTTTTTGAAGCCCAAATACTTCATGAAAATTTTCAACTTTTGAAGCCCAATTTCTTCATGAATATTTTCAATTGACCCACCCCTCTCACGAAAAAGTTGAAAAAAGACGAAACACCCCCCTCTTACGAAAAAGTTGAAAAAAGACGAAACACCCCCCCCCTTACGAAAAAGTTGAAAAAAGACGAAACACCCCACCCTTGCGAAAACATTTTTGAAGCCGAATTTCTTCATGAAAATTTTAAACTTTTTTGAAGCCCAAATACATCATGAAAATTTTTAACTTTTTTGAAGCCAAATTTCTTCATGAAAATTTTTAAATTTTTTGAATCAGAATTTCTTCATTAAAATTTTCAACTTTTTTGAAGCCCAAATACTTCATGAAAATTTTAATCTTTTTTGAAGCCGAATTTCTTCATGAAAATTTTCAACTTTTTTCAATCCCAAATACTTCATGAAAATGTTCAACTTTTTTGAAGCCCAAATACTTCATGAAAATTTTCAACTTTTTTGAAGCTGAATTTCTTCATGAAAATTTTAAACTTTTTTGAAGCCGAATTTCTTCATGAAAATTTTAAACTTTTTTGAAGCCCAAATACTTCATGAAAATTTTCAACTTTTGAAGCCCAATTTCTTCATGAATATTTTCAATTGATCCACCCCCTCACGAAAAAGTTGAAAAAAGACGAAACACCCCCCTCTTACGAAAAAGTTGAAAAAAGACGAAACACCCCCCCCTTACGAAAAAGTTGAAAAAAGACGAAACACCCCCCCCTTGCGAAAAAATTTTTGAAGCCGAATTTCTTCATGAAAATTTTGAACTTTTTTGAAGCCCAAATACATCATGAAAATTTTTAACTTTTTTGAAACCAAATTTCTTCATGAAAATTTTTAACTTTTTTGAATCCGAATTTCTTCATGAAAATTTTCAACTTTTTTGAAGCCCAAATACTTCATGAAAATTTTAATGTTTTTTGAAGCCGAATTTCTTCATGAAAATTTTAAACTTTTTTGAAGCCGAATTTCTTCATGAAAATTTTCAACTTTTTTGAATCCCAAATACTTCATGAAAATTTTCAACTTTTTTGAAGCCGAATTTCTTCATGAATATTTTCAATTGAACCACCCCCCTCACGAAAAAGTTGAAAAAAGACGATACACACCCCTCTTACGAAAAAGTTGAAAAAAGACGAAACACCCCCCCCTTACGAAAAAGTTGAAAAAGACGAAACACCCCCCCCTTGCGAAGACTTTTTTGAAGCCGAATTTCTTCATGAAAATTTTCAACTTTTTTGAAGCCCAAATACTTCACGAAAATTTTCAACTTTTTTGAAGCCGAATTTCTTCATGAAAATTTTAAACTTTTTTGAAGCCCAAATACTTTTTGAAAATTTTCAACTTTTTTGAAGCCGAATTTCTTCATGAATATTTTCAATTGACCCACCCCCCCTCACGAAAAAGTTGAAAAAAGACGAAAAACCCCCCTCTTACGAAAAAGTTGAAAAAAGACGAAACTACCCTCTCTTACGAAAACTTTTTTGAAGCCGAATTTCTTCATGAATATTTTCAATTGACCCACCCCCTCACGAAAAAGTTGAAAAAAGACGACACACCCCCCCCTTACGAAAAAGTTGAAAAAAGACGAAACACCCCCCCCTTACGAAAAAGTTGAAAAAAGACGAAACACCCCCCCCTTGCGAAAACTTTTTTGAAGCCGAATTTCTTCATGAAAATTTTAAAAAATTTTGAAGCCCAAATACTTTATTAAAATGTTCAACTTTTTTGAAGCCGAATTTCTTCATGAATATTTTCAACTTTTTTGAAGTCCAAATACTTCATGAAAACGTTCAACTTTTTTGAAGCCGAATTTCTTCATGAAAATTTTCAACTTTTTTGAAGCCCAAGTACTTCATGAAAAATTTCAATTGACCAACCCCCCCTTAAGAAAAAGTTGAAAAAAGACGAAACACCCCCCCCCTTGCGAAAACTTTTTTGAAGACGAATTTCTTCATGAAAATTTTCAACTTTATTGAAGCCCACATACTTCATGAAAATGTTCATCTTTTTTGAAGACAAATTTCTTCATGAATATTTTCAATTGACCCACCCCCGCTTACGAAAAAGTTGAAAAAAGACGAAACACCCCCCCTCACGAAAAAGTTGAAAAAAGACGAAACACCCCCCCTTACGAAAAAGTTGAGAAAAGACGAAACACCCCCCCTCATGAAAAAGTTGAAAAAAGACGAAACACCTCCCCCTTACGAAAACTCATTCATTCAAAAAATGAAGCCGAATTTCTTCATGAAAATGTACAACTTTTTTGAAGCCCATATACTTCATGAAAATTTTCAACTTTTTTGACGCCGAATTTCTTCATGAAAATTTTCAACTTTTTTGAAGCCCAAATACTTCATGAAAAATTTCAACTTTTTTGAAGCCGAATTTCTTCATGAAAATTTTCAACTTTTTTGAAGCCGAATTTCTTCATGAAAATTTAAAACATTTTTGAAGCCCAAATACTTCATGAAAATTTTCAACTTTTTTGAAGCCCAAATACTTCATGAAAATTTTCAACTTTTTTGAAGCCGAATTTCTTCATGAATATTTTCAACTTTTTTGAAGCCCAAATACTTCCTGAAAATTTTAAACTTTTTTGAAGCTGAATTTCTTCATGAAAATTTTATACTTTTTTGAAGCCCAAATACTTCATGAAAATTTTCAACCTTTTTGAAGCTGAATTTCTTCATGAAAATTCTAAACTTTTTTGAAGCCCAAATACTTCCTGAAAATTTTCAACTTTTTTGAAGCCGAATTTCTTCATGAATATTTTCAACTTTTTTGAAGCCCAAATACTTCATGAAAATTTTCAACCTTTTTGAAGCAGAATTTCTTCATGAATATTTTCAACTTTTTTGAAGCCCAAATACTTCCTGAAAATCTTAAACTTTTTTGAAGCCGAATTTCTTCATGAATATTTTCAATTGACCCACCCCCGCTTACGAAAAAGTTGAAAAAAGACGAAACACAACCCTCTTACGAAAAAGTTGAAAAAAGACGAAACACCCCCCCTTACGAAAAAGTTGAAAAAAGACGAAACCCCCCCCCTTGCGAAAACTTTTTTGAAGCCGAATTTCTTCATGAAAATTTTCAACGTTTTTGAAGCCCAAATACTTCCTGAAAATTTTAAACTTTTTTGAAGCCGAATTTCTTCATGAAAATTTTCAACTTTTTTGAATCCCAAATACTTCATGAAAATTTTCAACTTTTTTTAAGCCGAATTTCTACATGAAAATTTTCAACTTTTTTGAAGCCCAAATACTTCATGAAAATTTTCAACTTTTTTGAAGCACAAATACCTCATGAAAATTTTCAACTTTTTTGAAGTCCAAATACTTCATGAAAACGTTCAACTTTTTTGAAGCCGAATTTCTTCATGAACATTTTCAACTTTTTTGAAACCCAAATACTTCATGAAAATTTTCAACTTTTTTGAAGCCCAAGTACTTCATGAAAAATTTCAATTGACCAACCCCCCCTTAAGAAAAAGTTGAAAAAAGACGAAACACCCCCCCCTTGCGAAAACTTTTTTGAAGACGAATTTCTTCATGAAAATTTTCAACTTTATTGAAGCCCACATACTTCATGAAAATGTTCATCTTTTTTGAAGACAAATTTCTTCATGAATATTTTCAATTGACCCACCCCCGCTTACGAAAAAGTTGAAAAAAGACGAAACACCCCCCCCCCTCACGAAAAAGTTGAAAAAAGACGAAACACCCCCCCTTACGAAAAAGTTGAGAAAAGACGAAACACCCCCCCTCATGAAAAAGTTGAAAAAAGACGAAACACCTCCCCCTTACGAAAACTCATTCATTCAAAAAATGAAGCCGAATTTCTTCATGAAAATGTATAACTTTTTTGAAGCCCATATACTTCATGAAAATTTTCAACTTTTTTGACCCAAATACTTCATGAAAATTTTCAACTTTTTTGAAGCCGAATTTCTTCATGAATATTTTCAATTGACCCACCACCCCTCACGAAAAAGTTGAAAAAAGACGAAACACCCCCCTCTTACGAAAAAATTGAAAAAAGACGAAACACCCCCCCCTTATGAAAAAGTTGAAAAAAGACGAAACACCCCCCCCTTGCGAAAACTTTTTTGAAGCCGAATTTCTTCATGAAAATTTTAAACTTTTTTGAAGCCGAATTTCTTCATGAAAATTTAAAACATTTTTGAAGCCCAAATACTTCATGAAAATTTTTAACTTTTTTGAAGACGAATTTCTTCATGAAAATTTTAAACTTTTTTGAAGCCCAAATACTTCATGAAAATTTTCAACTTTTTTGAAGCCGAATTTCTTCATGAATATTTTCAATTGACCCACCACCCCTCACGAAAAAGTTGAAAAAAGACGAAACACCCCCCTCTTACGAAAAAATTGAAAAAAGACGAAACACCCCCGCCTTATGAAAAAGTTGAAAAAAGACGAAACACCCCCCCCTTGCGAAAACTTTTTTGAAGCCGAATTTCTTCATGAAAATTTTCAACTTTTTTGAAGCCCAAATACTTCATGAAAATTTTCATCTTTTTTGAAGCCAAATTTCTTCATGAATATTTTCAATTGACCCACCCCCGCTTACGAAAAAGTTGAAAAAAGACGAAACACCCCCCCACCCTTGCGAAAACTTTTTTGAAGCCGAATTTCTTCATGAATATTTTCAATTGACCCACCACCCCTCACGAAAAAGTTGAAAAAAGACGAAACACCCCCCTCTTACGAAAAAGTTGAAAAAAGACGAAACACCCCCCCCTTGCGAAAACTTTTTTGAAACCGAATTTCTTCATGAAAATTTTCAAATGACCCACCCCCGCTTACGAAAAAGTTGAAAAAAGACGAAACACCCCCCCTTCCGAAAAAGTAGATAAAAGACGAAACACCCCCCCTTGCGATAACTTTTTTGAAGCCGAATTTCTTCATGAAAATTTTTAACTTTTTTGAAGCCAAATTTCTTCATGAAAATTTTAAACATTTTTGAAGCCCAAATACTTCATGAAAATTTTCAACTTTTTTGAAGCCGAATTTCTTCATGAAAATTTTCAACTTTTTTGAAGCCCAAATACTTCATGAAAATTTTCAACTTTTTTGAAGCCGAATTTCTTAATGAAAATTTTCAACTTTTTTGAAGCCGAATTTCTTCATGAATATTTTCAATTGACCCACCCCCGCTTACGAAAAAGTTGAAAAAAGACGAAACACCCCCCCCTTACGAAAAAGTTGAAAAAAGACGAAACACCCCCCACCTTGCGAAAACTTTTTTGAAGCCGAATTTCTTCATGAAAATTTTCAACTTTTTTGAAGCCCAAATACTTCATTAAAATTTTAATCTTTTTTGAAGCCGAATTTCTTCATGAAAATTTTCAACTTTTTTCAAGCCCAAATACTTCATGAAAATGTTCAACTTTTTTGAAGCCCAAATACTTCATGAAAATTTTCAATTGACCAACCCCCCCTTATGAAAAAGTTGAAAAAAGAAGAAACACCCCCCCCTTGCGAAAACTTTTTTGAAGCTGAATTTCTTCATGAAAATTTTCAACTTTTTTGAAGCCCAAATACTTCATGAAAATTTTCAACTTTTTTGAAGCCGAATTTCTTCATGAAAATTTTAAACTTTTTTGAAGCCGAATTTCTTCATGAAAATTTAAAACATTTTTGAAGCCCAAATACTTCATGAAAATTTTTAACTTTTTTGAAGACGAATTTCTTCATGAAAATTTTAAACTTTTTTGAAGCCCAAATACTTCATGAAAATTTTCAACTTTTTTGAAGCCGAATTTCTTCATGAATATTTTCAATTGACCCACCACCCCTCACGAAAAAGTTGAAAAAAGACGAAACACCCCCCTCTTACGAAAAAGTTGAAAAAAGACGAAACACCCCCCCCTTGCGAAAACTTTTTTGAAACCGAATTTCTTCATGAAAATTTTCAAATGACCCACCCCCGCTTACGAAAAAGTTGAAAAAAGACGAAACACCCCCCCTTCCGAAAAAGTAGAAAAAAGACGAAACACCCCCCCTTGCGATAACTTTTTTGAAGCCGAATTTCTTCATGAAAATTTTTAACTTTTTTGAAGCCAAATTTCTTCATGAAAATTTTAAACATTTTTGAAGCCCAAATACTTCATGAAAATTTTCAACTTTTTTGAAGCCGAATTTCTTCATGAAAATTTTCAACTTTTTTGAAGCCCAAATACTTCATGAAAATTTTCAACTTTTTTGAAGCCGAATTTCTTAATGAAAATTTTCAACTTTTTTGAAGCCGAATTTCTTCATGAATATTTTCAATTGACCCACCCCCGCTTACGAAAAAGTTGAAAAAAGACGAAACACCCCCCCCTTACGAAAAAGTTGAAAAAAGACGAAACACCCCCCACCTTGCGAAAACTTTTTTGAAGCCGAATTTCTTCATGAAAATTTTCAACTTTTTTGAAGCCCAAATACTTCATTAAAATTTTAATCTTTTTTGAAGCCGAATTTCTTCATGAAAATTTTCAACTTTTTTCAAGCCCAAATACTTCATGAAAATGTTCAACTTTTTTGAAGCCCAAATACTTCATGAAAATCTTCAACTTTTTTGAAGCTGAATTTCTTCATGAAAATTTTAAACTTTTTTGAAGCCGAATTTCTTCATGAAAATTTTCAACTTTTTTGAATCCCAAATACTTCATGAAAATTTTCAACTTTTTTTAAGTCGAATTTCTACATGAAAATTTTCAACTTTTTTGAAGCCCAAATACTTGATGAAAATTTTCAACTTTTTTGAAGCCGAATTTCTTCATGAATATTTTCAATTGACCCACCCCCCTCACGAAAAAGTTGTAAAAAGACGAAACACACCTCTCTTACGAAAAAGTTGAAAAAAGACGAAACACCCCCCCCCTTACGAAAAAGTTGAAAAAAAGACGAAACACCCCCCCCTTGCGAAAACTTTTTTGAAGCCGAATTTCTTCATGAAAATTTTCAACTTTTTTGAAGCCCAAATACTTCATGAAAAATTTCAATTTTTTGAAGCCCAAATACTTCATGAAAATTTTCAATTGACCAACCCCCCCTTATGAAAAAGTTGAAAAAAGAAGAAACACCCCCCCCTTGCGAAAACTTTTTTGAAGCTGAATTTCTTCATGAAAATTTTAAACTTTTTTGAAGCCCAAATACTTCATGAAAATTTTCAACTTTTTTGAAGCCGAATTTCTTCATGAATATTTTCAATTGACCCACCACCCCTCATGAAAAAGTTGAAAAAAGACGAAACACCCCCCTCTTACGAAAAAGTTGAAAAAAGACGAAACACCCCCCCCGTACGAAAAAGTTGAAAAAAAGACGAAACACCCCCCCACCCTTGCGAAAACTTTTTTGAAGCCAAATTTCTTCATGAATATTTTCAATTGACCCACCCCCTCACGAAAAAGTTGAAAAAAGACGAAACACACCCCCCTTACGAAAAAGTTGAAAAAAGACGAAACACCCCCCACCTTGCGGAAACTTTTTTGAAGCCGAATTTCTTCATGAAAATTTTCAACTTTTTTCAAGCCCAAATACTTCATGAAAAATGTCAACTTTTTTGAAGCCGAAGTTCTTCATGAAAATTTTCAACTTTTTTGACGCCGAATTTCTTCATGAATATTTTCAAATGACCCACCCCCGCTTACGAAAAAGTTGAAAAAAGACGAAACACCCCCCCCTTACGAAAAAGTTGAAAAAAGACGAAACACCCCCCACCTTGCGAATCTTTTTTGAAGCCAAATTTCTTCATGAAAATTTTCAACTTTTTTCAAGCCGAATTTCTTCATGAAAATTATTAACTTTTTTGAATCCGAATTTCTTCATGAAAATTTTCAACTTTTTTGAAGCCCAAATGCTTCATGAAAATTTTCAACTTTTTTGAAGCCAAATTTCTTCATGAATATTTTCAATTGACCCACCCCCCCTCACGAAAAATTTGAAAAAAGACGAAACACCCCCCCCTTACGAAAAAAGTTGAAAAAAGACGAAACACCCCCCCTTCCGAAAAAGTAGAAAAAAGACGAAACACCCCCCCTTGCGATATCTTTTTGAAGCCGAATTTCTTCATGAAAATTTTCAACTTTTTTGAATCCCAAATGCTTCATGAAAATTTTCAACTTTTTTGAAGCCGAATTTCTTCATGAATATTTTCAATTGACCCACCCCCCCTCACGAAAAATTTGATAAAAGAAGAAACACCCCCCCCTTGCGAAAACTTTTTTGAAGCCGAATTTCTTCATGAAAATTTTTAACTTTTTTGAAGCCCAAATACTTCATGAAAATTTTCAACTTTTGAATCCGAATTTCTTCATGAATATTTTCAATTGACCCACCCCCCTCACGAAAAAGTTGAAAAAAGACGAAACACCCCCCTCTTACGAAAAAGTTGAAAAAAGACGAAACACCCCCCTCTTACGAAAAAGTTGAAAAAAGACGAAACACCCCCTCTTACGAAAATATTTTAAAAAGACGAAACACCCCCCCCTTACGAAAAAGTTGAAAAAAGACGAAACACCCCCCCCTTGCGAAAACTTTTTTGAAGCCGAATTTCTTCATGAAAATTTTCAACTTTTTTGAAGCCAAATACTTCATGAAAATTTTCAACTTTTTTGAAGCCGATTTTCTTTATGGAAATTTTTAACTTTTTTGAAGCCGAATTTCTTCATGAAAATTTAAAAAAAATTTCAAGCCCAAATACTTCATGACAATTTTCAACTTTTTTGAAGCCGAATTTCTTCATGAAAATTTAAAACTTTTTTGAATCCCAAATACTTAATGAAAATTTTAAACTTTTTTGAAGCCGAATTTCTTCATGAAAATTTAAAACATTTTTGAAGCCCAAATACTTCATGAAAATTTTAAACTTTTTTGAATCCGAATTTCTTCATGAAAATTTTAAACTTTTTTGAAGCCGAATTTCTTCATGAAAATTTTCAACTTTTTTCATGCCCAAATACTTCATGAAAATGTTCTACTTTTTTGAAGCCCAAATACTTCATGAAAATTTTCAACTTTTTTGAAGCAGAATTTCTTCATGAAAATTTTAAACTTTTTTGAAGCCGAATTTCTTCATGAAAATTTTAAACTTTTTTGAAGCCCAAATACTTCATGAAAATTTTCAACTTTTGAATCCGAATTTCTTCATGAATATTTTCAATTGACCCACCCCCCTCACGAAAAAGTTGAAAAAAGACGAAACACCCCCCTCTTACGAAAAAGTTGAAAAAAGACGAAACACCCCCCTCTTACGAAAAAGTTGAAAAAAGACGAAACACCCCCTCTTACGAAAACATTTTAAAAAGACGAAACACCCCCCCCTTACGAAAAAGTTGAAAAAAGACGAAACACCCCCCCTTGCGAAAACTTTTTTGAAGCCGAATTTCTTCATGAAAATTTTCAACTTTTTTGAAGCCAAATACTTCATGAAAATTTTCAACTTTTTTGAAGCCGAATTTCTTCATGGAAATTTTTAACTTTTTTGAAGCCGAATTTCTTCATGAAAATTTAAAAAAAATTTCAAGCCCAAATACTTCATGACAATTTTCAACTTTTTTGAAGCCGAATTTCTTCATGAAAATTTAAAACTTTTTTCAATCCCAAATACTTCATGAAAAATTTAAACTTTTTTGAAGCCGAATTTCTTCATGAAAATTTAAAACATTTTTGAAGTCCAAATACTTCATGAAAATTTTAAACTTTTTTGAAGCCGAATTTCTTCATGAAAATTTTAAACTTTTTTGAAGGCCAAATACTTCATGAAAATTTTCAACTTTTTTGAAGCCGAATTTCTTCATGAAAATTTTCAACTTTTTTGAAGCAGAATTTCTTCATGAAAATTTTAAACTTTTTTGAAGCCGAATTTCTTCATGAAAATTTTAAACTTTTTTGAAGCCCAAATACTTCATGAAAATTTTCAACTTTTGAATCCGAATTTCTTCATGAATATTTTCAATTGACCCACCCCCTCACGAAAAAGTTGAAAAAAGTCGAAACACCCCCCTCTTACGAAAAAGTTGAAAAAAGACGAAACACCCCTCTTACGAAAAAGTTGAAAAAAGACGAAACACCCCCCCCTTGCGAAAACTTTTTTGAAGCCGAATTTCTTCATGAAAATTTTCAAATGACCCACCCCCGCTTACGAAAAAGTTGAAAAAAGACGAAACACCCCCCCCTTACGAAAAAGTTGAAAAAAGACGAAACACCCCCCACCTTGCGAAAACTTTTTTGAAGCCGAATTTCTTCATGAAAATTTTCAACTTTTTTCACGCCCAAATACTTCATGAAAAATGTCAACTTTTTTGAAGCCGAAGTTCTTCATGAAAATTTTCAACTTTTTTGACGCCGAATTTCTTCATGAATATTTTCAAATGACCCACCCCCGCTTACGAAAAAGTTGAAAAAAGACGAAACACCCCCCCCTTAAGAAAAAGTTGAAAAAAGACGAAACACCCCCCACCTTGCGAAAACTTTTTTGAAGCCGAATTTCTTCATGAAAATTTTCAACTTTTTTCAAGCCGAATTTCTTCATGAAAATTCTTAACTTTTTTGAATCCGAATTTCTTCATGAAAATTTTCAACTTTTTTGAAGCCCAAATGCTTCATGAAAATTTTCAACTTTTTTGAAGCCAAATTTCTTCATGAATATTTTCAATTGACCCACCCCCCCTCACGAAAAATTTGAAAAAAGACGAAACACCCCCCCCTTACGAAAAAGTTGAAAAAAGACGAAACACCCCCCCTTCCGAAAAAGTAGAAAAAAGACGAAACACCCCCCCCTTGCGATAACTTTTTTGAAGCCGAATTTCTTCATGAAAATTTTCAACTTTTTTGAATCCCAAATGCTTCATGAAAATTTTCAACTTTTTTGAAGCCGAATTTCTTCATGAATATTTTCAATTGACCCACCCCTCCTCACGAAAAATTTGATAAAAGAAGAAACACCCCCCCCTTGCGAAAACTTTTTTGAAGCCGAATTTCTTCATGAAAATTTTCAACTTTTTTCATGCCCAAATACTTCATGAAAATGTTCTACTTTTTTGAAGCCCAAATACTTCATGAAAATTTTCAACTTTTTTGAAGCAGAATTTCTTCATGAAAATTTTAAACTTTTTTGAAGCCGAATTTCTTCATGAAAATTTTAAACTTTTTTGAAGCCCAAATACTTCATGAAAATTTTCAACTTTTGAATCCGAATTTCTTCATGAATATTTTCAATTGACCCACCCCCCTCACGAAAAAGTTGATAAAAGACGAAACACCCCCCTCTTACGAAAAAGTTGAAAAAAGACGAAACACCCCCCTCTTACGAAAAAGTTGAAAAAAGACGAAACACCCCCTCTTACGAAAAAATTTAAAAAAGACGAAACACCCCCCCCTTACGAAAAAGTTGAAAAAAGAAGAAACACCCCCCCCTTGCGAAAACTTTTTTGAAGCCGAATTTCTTCATGAAAATTTTCAACTTTTTTCATGCCCAAATACTTCATGAAAATGTTCTACTTTTTTGAAGCCCAAATACTTCATGAAAATTTTCAACTTTTTTGAAGCAGAATTTCTTCATGAAAATTTTAAACTTTTTTGAAGCCGAATTTCTTCATGAAAATTTTAAACTTTTTTGAAGCCCAAATACTTCATGAAAATTTTCAACTTTTGAATCCGAATTTCTTCATGAATATTTTCAATTGACCCACCCCCCTCACGAAAAAGTTGATAAAAGACGAAACACCCCCCTCTTACGAAAAAGTTGAAAAAAGACGAAACACCCCCCTCTTACGAAAAAGTTGAAAAAAGACGAAACACCCCCTCTTACGAAAAAATTTAAAAAAGACGAAACACCCCCCCCTTACGAAAAAGTTGAAAAAAGACGAAACACCCCCCCTTGCGAAAACTTTTTTAAAGCCGAATTTCTTCATGAAAATTTTCAACTTTTTTGAAGCCAAATACTTCATGAAAATTTTCAACTTTTTTGAAGCCGAATTTCTTCATGGAAATTTTTAACTTTTTTGAAGCCGAATTTCTTCATGAAAATTTAAAAAAAATTTCAAGCCCAAATACTTCATGACAATTTTCAACTTTTTTGAAGCCGAATTTCTTCATGAAAATTTAAAACTTTTTTGAATCCCAAATACTTCATGAAAAATTTAAACTTTTTTGAAGCCGAATTTCTTCATGAAAATTTAAAACATTTTTGAAGCCCAAATACTTCATGAAAATTTTAAACTTTTTTGAAGCCGAATTTCTTCATGAAAATTTTAAACTTTTTTGAAGGCCAAATACTTCATGAAAATTTTCAACTTTTTTGAAGCCGAATTTCTTCATGAAAATTTTCAACTTTTTTGAAGCAGAATTTCTTCATGAAAATTTTAAACTTTTTTGAAGCCGAATTTCTTCATGAAAATTTTAAACTTTTTTGAAGCCCAAATACTTCATGAAAATTTTCAACTTTTGAATCCGAATTTCTTCATGAATATTTTCAATTGACCCACCCCCCTCACGAAAAAGTTGAAAAAAGACGAAACACCCCCCTCTTACGAAAAAGTTGAAAAAAGACGAAACACCCCCCTCTTACGAAAAAGTTGAAAAAAGACGAAACACCCCCCCCTTGCGAAAACTTTTTTGAAGCCGAATTTCTTCATGAAAATTTTCAAATGACCCACCCCCGCTTACGAAAAAGTTGAAAAAAGACGAAACACCCCCCCCTTACGAAAAAGTTGAAAAAAGACGAAACACCCCCCACCTTGCGAAAACTTTTTTGAAGCCGAATTTCTTCATGAAAATTTTCAACTTTTTTCAAGCCCAAATACTTCATGAAAAATGTCAACTTTTTTGAAGCCGAAGTTCTTCATGAAAATTTTCAACTTTTTTGAAGCCCAAATGCTTCATGAAAATTTTCAACTTTTTTGAAGCCAAATTTCTTCATGAATATTTTCAATTGACCCACCCCCCCTCACGAAAAATTTGAAAAAAGACGAAACACCCCCCCCTTACGAAAAAGTTGAAAAAAGACGAAACACCCCCCCTTCCGAAAAAGTAGAAAAAAGACGAAACACCCCCCCCTTGCGATAACTTTTTTGAAGCCGAATTTCTTCATGAAAATTTTCAACTTTTTTGAATCCCAAATGCTTCATGAAAATTTTCAACTTTTTTGAAGCCGAATTTCTTCATGAATATTTTCAATTGACCCACCCCTCCTCACGAAAAATTTGATAAAAGAAGAAACACCCCCCCCTTGCGAAAACTTTTTTGAAGCCGAATTTCTTCATGAAAATTTTCAACTTTTTTCATGCCCAAATACTTCATGAAAATGTTCTACTTTTTTGAAGCCCAAATACTTCATGAAAATTTTAAACTTTTTTGAAGCAGAATTTCTTCATGAAAATTTTAAACTTTTTTGAAGCCGAATTTCTTCATGAAAATTTTAAACTTTTTTGAAGCCCAAATACTTCATGAAAATTTTCAACTTTTGAATCCGAATTTCTTCATGAATACTTTCAATTGACCCACCCCCCTCACGAAAAAGTTGATAAAAGACGAAACACCCCCCTCTTACGAAAAAGTTGAAAAAAGACGAAACACCCCCCTCTTACGAAAAAGTTGAAAAAAGACGAAACACCCCCTCTTACGAAAAAATTTAAAAAAGACGAAACACCCCCCCCTTACGAAAAAGTTGAAAAAAGACGAAACACCCCCCCCTTGCGAAAACTGTTTTGAAGCCGAATTTCTTCATGAAAATTTTCAACTTTTTTGAAGCCAAATACTTCATGAAAATTTTCAACTTTTTTGAAGCCGAATTTCTTCATGGAAATTTTTAACTTTTTTGAAGCCGAATTTCTTCATGAAAATTTAAAAAAAATTTCAAGCCCAAATACTTCATGACAATTTTCAACTTTTTTGAAGCCGAATTTCTTCATGAATATTTTCAACTTTTTTGAAGCCCAAATACTTCATGAAAATTTAAAAAAAATTTCAAGCCCAAATACTTCATGACAATTTTCAACTTTTTTGAAGCCGAATTTCTTCATGAAAATTTAAAACTTTTTTGAATCCCAAATACTTCATGAAAAATTTAAACTTTTTTGAAGCCGAATTTCTTCATGAAAATTTAAAACATTTTTGAAGCCCAAATACTTCATGAAAATTTTAAACTTTTTTGAAGCCGAATTTCTTCATGAAAATTTTAAACTTTTTTGAAGGCCAAATACTTCATGAAAATTTTCAACTTTTTTGAAGCCGAATTTCTTCATGAAAATTTTCAACTTTTTTGAAGCAGAATTTCTTCATGAAAATTTTAAACTTTTTTGAAGCCGAATTTCTTCATGAAAATTTTAAACTTTTTTGAAGCCCAAATACTTCATGAAAATTTTCAACTTTTGAATCCGAATTTCTTCATGAATATTTTCAATTGACCCACCCCCCTCACGAAAAAGTTGAAAAAAGACGAAACACCCCCCTCTTACGAAAAAGTTGAAAAAAGACGAAACACCCCCCTCTTACGAAAAAGTTGAAAAAAGACGAAACACCCCCCCCTTGCGAAAACTTTTTTGAAGCCGAATTTCTTCATGAAAATTTTCAAATGACCCACCCCCGCTTACGAAAAAGTTGAAAAAAGACGAAACACCCCCCCCTTACGAAAAAGTTGAAAAAAGACGAAACACCCCCCACCTTGCGAAAACTTTTTTGAAGCCGAATTTCTTCATGAAAATTTTCAACTTTTTTCAAGCCCAAATACTTCATGAAAAATGTCAACTTTTTTGAAGCCGAAGTTCTTCATGAAAATTTTCAACTTTTTTGAAGCCCAAATGCTTCATGAAAATTTTCAACTTTTTTGAAGCCAAATTTCTTCATGAATATTTTCAATTGACCCACCCCCCCTCACGAAAAATTTGAAAAAAGACGAAACACCCCCCCCTTACGAAAAAGTTGAAAAAAGACGAAACACCCCCCCTTCCGAAAAAGTAGAAAAAAGACGAAACACCCCCCCCTTGCGATAACTTTTTTGAAGCCGAATTTCTTCATGAAAATTTTCAACTTTTTTGAATCCCAAATGCTTCATGAAAATTTTCAACTTTTTTGAAGCCGAATTTCTTCATGAATATTTTCAATTGACCCACCCCTCCTCACGAAAAATTTGATAAAAGAAGAAACACCCCCCCCTTGCGAAAACTTTTTTGAAGCCGAATTTCTTCATGAAAATTTTCAACTTTTTTCATGCCCAAATACTTCATGAAAATGTTCTACTTTTTTGAAGCCCAAATACTTCATGAAAATTTTAAACTTTTTTGAAGCAGAATTTCTTCATGAAAATTTTAAACTTTTTTGAAGCCGAATTTCTTCATGAAAATTTTAAACTTTTTTGAAGCCCAAATACTTCATGAAAATTTTCAACTTTTGAATCCGAATTTCTTCATGAATACTTTCAATTGACCCACCCCCCTCACGAAAAAGTTGATAAAAGACGAAACACCCCCCTCTTACGAAAAAGTTGAAAAAAGACGAAACACCCCCCTCTTACGAAAAAGTTGAAAAAAGACGAAACACCCCCTCTTACGAAAAAATTTAAAAAAGACGAAACACCCCCCCCTTACGAAAAAGTTGAAAAAAGACGAAACACCCCCCCCTTGCGAAAACTGTTTTGAAGCCGAATTTCTTCATGAAAATTTTCAACTTTTTTGAAGCCAAATACTTCATGAAAATTTTCAACTTTTTTGAAGCCGAATTTCTTCATGGAAATTTTTAACTTTTTTGAAGCCGAATTTCTTCATGAAAATTTAAAAAAAATTTCAAGCCCAAATACTTCATGACAATTTTCAACTTTTTTGAAGCCGAATTTCTTCATGAATATTTTCAACTTTTTTGAAGCCCAAATACTTCATGAAAATTTTCAACCTTTTTGAAGCCGAATTTCTTCATGAAAATTTAAAACTTTTTTAAATCCCAAATACTTCATGAAAATTTTAAACTTTTTTGAAGCCGAATTTCTTCATGAAAATTTAAAACATTTTTGAAGCCCAAATAGTTCATGAAAATTTTAAACTTTTTTGAAGCCGAATTTCTTCATGAAAATTTTAAACTTTTTTGAAGGCCAAATACTTCATGAAAATTTTCAACTTTTTTGAAGCCGAATTTCTTCATGAATATTTTCAATTGACCCACCCCCCCTCACGAAAAAGTTGAAAAAAGACGAAATACCCCCCTCTCACGAAAAAATTGAAAAAAGACGAAACACCCCCCCCTTACGAAAAAGTTGAAAAAAGACGAAACACCCCCCCCTTGCGAAAACTTTTTTGAAGCCGAATTTCTTCATGAAAATTTTCAACTTTTTTCATGCCCAAATACTTCATGAAAATGTTCTACTTTTTTGAAGCCCAAATACTTCATGAAAATTTTCAACTTTTTTGAAGCAGAATTTCTTCATGAAAATTTTAAACTTTTTTGAAGCCGAATTTCTTCATGAAAATTTAAAACATTTTTGAAGCCCAAATACTTCATGAAAATTTTAAACTTTTTTGAAGCCGAATTTCTTCATGAAAATTTTAAACTTTTTTGAAGGCCAAATACTTCATGAAAATGTTCAACTTTTTTGAAGCCGAATTTCTTCATGAATATTTTCAATTGACCCACCCCCCCTCACGAAAAAGTTGAAAAAAGACGAAATACCCCCCTCTCACGAAAAAATTGAAAAAAGACGAAACACCCCCCCCTTACGAAAAAGTTGAAAAAAGACGAAACACCCCCCCCTTGCGAAAACTTTTTTGAAGCCGAATTTCTTCATGAAAATTTTCAACTTTTTTCATGCCCAAATACTTCATGAAAATGTTCTACTTTTTTGAAGCCCAAATACTTCATGAAAATTTTCAACTTTTTTGAAGCAGAATTTCTTCATGAAAATTTTAAACTTTTTTGAAGCCGAATTTCTTCATGAAAATTTTAAACTTTTTTGAAGCCCAAATACTTCATGAAAATTTTCAACTTTTGAAGCCGAATTTCTTCATGAAAATTTAAAACATTTTTGAAGCCCAAATACTTCATGAAAATTTTAAACTTTTTTGAAGCCGAATTTCTTCATGAAAATTTTAAACTTTTTTGAAGGCCAAATACTTCATGAAAATTTTCAACTTTTTTGAAGCCGAATTTCTTCATGAATATTTTCAATTGACCCACCCCCCCTCACGAAAAAGTTGAAAAAAGACGAAATACCCCCCTCTCACGAAAAAATTGAAAAAAGACGAAACACCCCCCCCTTACGAAAAAGTTGAAAAAAGACGAAACACCCCCCCCTTGCGAAAACTTTTTTGAAGCCGAATTTCTTCATGAAAATTTTCAACTTTTTTCATGCCCAAATACTTCATGAAAATGTTCTACTTTTTTGAAGCCCAAATACTTCATGAAAATTTTCAACTTTTTTGAAGCAGAATTTCTTCATGAAAATTTTAAACTTTTTTGAAGCCGAATTTCTTCATGAAAATTTTAAACATTTTTGAAGGCCAAATACTTCATGAAAATTTTCAACTTTTTTGAAGCCGAATTTCTTCATGAATATTTTCAATTGACCCACCCCCCTCACGAAAAAGTTGAAAAAAGACGAAATACCCCCCTCTCACGAAAAAATTGAAAAAAGACGAAACACCCCCCCCTTACGAAAAAGTTGAAAAAAGACGAAACACCCCCCCCTTGCGAAAACTTTTTTGAAGCCGAATTTCTTCATGAAAATTTTCAACTTTTTTCATGCCCAAATACTTCATGAAAATGTTCTACTTTTTTGAAGCCCAAATACTTCATGAAAATTTTCAACTTTTTTGAAGCAGAATTTCTTCATGAAAATTTTAAACTTTTTTGAAGCCGAATTTCTTCATGAAAATATAAAACATTTTTGAAGCCCAAATACTTCATGAAAATTTTAAACTTTTTTGAAGCCGAATTTCTTCATGAAAATTTTAAACTTTTTTGAAGGCCAAATACTTCATGAAAATTTTCAACTTTTTTGAAGCCGAATTTCTTCATGAATATTTTCAATTGACCCACCCACCCTCACGAAAAAGTTGAAAAAAGACGAAATACCCCCCTCTCACGAAAAAATTGAAAAAAGACGAAACACCCCCCCCTTACGAAAAAGTTGAAAAAAGACGAAACACCCCCCCCTTGCGAAAACTTTTTTGAAGCCGAATTTCTTCATGAAAATTTTCAACTTTTTTCATGCCCAAATACTTCATGAAAATGTTCTACTTTTTTGAAGCCCAAATACTTCATGAAAATTTTCAACTTTTTTGAAGCAGAATTTCTTCATGAAAATTTTAAACTTTTTTGAAGCCGAATTTCTTCATGAAAATTTTAAACTTTTTTGAAGCCCAAATACTTCATGAAAATTTTCAACTTTTGAAGCCGAATTTCTTCATGAAAATTTAAAACATTTTTGAAGCCCAAATACTTCATGAAAATTTTAAACTTTTTTGAAGCCGAATTTCTTCATGAAAATTTTAAACTTTTTTGAAGGCCAAATACTTCATGAAAATTTTCAACTTTTTTGAAGCCGAATTTCTTCATGAATATTTTCAATTGACCCACCCCCCCTCACGAAAAAGTTGAAAAAAGACGAAATACCCCCCTCTCACGAAAAAATTGAAAAAAGACGAAACACCCCCCCCTTACGAAAAAGTTGAAAAAAGACGAAACACCCCCCCCTTGCGAAAACTTTTTTGAAGCCGAATTTCTTCATGAAAATTTTCAACTTTTTTCATGCCCAAATACTTCATGAAAATGTTCTACTTTTTTGAAGCCCAAATACTTCATGAAAATTTTCAACTTTTGAAGCCGAATTTCTTCATGAAAATTTAAAACATTTTTGAAGCCCAAATACTTCATGAAAATTTTAAACTTTTTTGAAGCCGAATTTCTTCATGAAAATTTTAAACTTTTTTGAAGGCCAAATACTTCATGAAAATTTTCAACTTTTTTGAAGCCGAATTTCTTCATGAATATTTTCAATTGACCCACCCCCCCTCACGAAAAAGTTGAAAAAAGACGAAATACCCCCCTCTCACGAAAAAATTGAAAAAAGACGAAACACCCCCCCCTTACGAAAAAGTTGAAAAAAGACGAAACACCCCCCCCTTGCGAAAACTTTTTTGAAGCCGAATTTCTTCATGAAAATTTTCAACTTTTTTCATGCCCAAATACTTCATGAAAATGTTCTACTTTTTTGAAGCCCAAATACTTCATGAAAATTTTCAACTTTTTTGAAGCAGAATTTCTTCATGAAAATTTTAAACTTTTTTGAAGCCGAATTTCTTCATGAAAATTTAAAACATTTTTGAAGCCCAAATACTTCATGAAAATTTTAAACTTTTTTGAAGCCGAATTTCTTCATGAAAATTTTAAACTTTTTTGAAGGCCAAATACTTCATGAAAATTTTCAACTTTTTTGAAGCCGAATTTCTTCATGAATATTTTCAATTGACCCACCCCCCCTCACGAAAAAGTTGAAAAAAGACGAAATACCCCCCTCTCACGAAAAAATTGAAAAAAGACGAAACACCCCCCCCTTACGAAAAAGTTGAAAAAAGACGAAACACCCCCCCCTTGCGAAAACTTTTTTGAAGCCGAATTTCTTCATGAAAATTTTCAACTTTTTTCATGCCCAAATACTTCATGAAAATGTTCTACTTTTTTGAAGCCCAAATACTTCATGAAAATTTTCAACTTTTTTGAAGCAGAATTTCTTCATGAAAATTTTAAACTTTTTTGAAGCCGAATTTCTTCATGAAAATTTAAAACATTTTTGAAGCCCAAATACTTCATGAAAATTTTAAACTTTTTTGAAGCCGAATTTCTTCATGAAAATTTTAAACTTTTTTGAAGGCCAAATACTTCATGAAAATTTTCAACTTTTTTGAAGCCGAATTTCTTCATGAATATTTTCAATTGACCCACCCACCCTCACGAAAAAGTTGAAAAAAGACGAAATACCCCCCTCTCACGAAAAAATTGAAAAAAGACGAAACACCCCCCCCTTACGAAAAAGTTGAAAAAAGACGAAACACCCCCCCCTTGCGAAAACTTTTTTGAAGCCGAATTTCTTCATGAAAATTTTCAACTTTTTTCATGCCCAAATACTTCATGAAAATGTTCTACTTTTTTGAAGCCCAAATACTTCATGAAAATTTTCAACTTTTTTGAAGCAGAATTTCTTCATGAAAATTTTAAACTTTTTTGAAGCCGAATTTCTTCATGAAAATTTTAAACTTTTTTGAAGCCCAAATACTTCATGAAAATTTTCAACTTTTTTGAAGCAGAATTTCTTCATGAAAATTTTAAACTTTTTTGAAGCCGAATTTCTTCATGAAAATTTAAAACATTTTTGAAGCCCAAATACTTCATGAAAATTTTAAACTTTTTTGAAGCCGAATTTCTTCATGAAAATTTTAAACTTTTTTGAAGGCCAAATACTTCATGAAAATTTTCAACTTTTTTGAAGCCGAATTTCTTCATGAATATTTTCAATTGACCCACCCACCCTCACGAAAAAGTTGAAAAAAGACGAAATACCCCCCTCTCACGAAAAAATTGAAAAAAGACGAAACACCCCCCCCTTACGAAAAAGTTGAAAAAAGACGAAACACCCCCCCCTTGCGAAAACTTTTTTGAAGCCGAATTTCTTCATGAAAATTTTCAACTTTTTTCATGCCCAAATACTTCATGAAAATGTTCTACTTTTTTGAAGCCCAAATACTTCATGAAAATTTTCAACTTTTTTGAAGCAGAATTTCTTCATGAAAATTTTAAACTTTTTTGAAGCCGAATTTCTTCATGAAAATTTTAAACTTTTTTGAAGCCCAAATACTTCATGAAAATTTTCAACTTTTGAAGCCGAATTTCTTCATGAAAATTTAAAACATTTTTGAAGCCCAAATACTTCATGAAAATTTTAAACTTTTTTGAAGCCGAATTTCTTCATGAAAATTTTAAACTTTTTTGAAGGCCAAATACTTCATGAAAATTTTCAACTTTTTTGAAGCCGAATTTCTTCATGAATATTTTCAATTGACCCACCCCCCCTCACGAAAAAGTTGAAAAAAGACGAAATACCCCCCTCTCACGAAAAAATTGAAAAAAGACGAAACACCCCCCCCTTACGAAAAAGTTGAAAAAAGACGAAACACCCCCCCCTTGCGAAAACTTTTTTGAAGCCGAATTTCTTCATGAAAATTTTCAACTTTTTTCATGCCCAAATACTTCATGAAAATGTTCTACTTTTTTGAAGCCCAAATACTTCATGAAAATTTTCAACTTTTTTGAAGCAGAATTTCTTCATGAAAATTTTAAACTTTTTTGAAGCCGAATTTCTTCATGAAAATTTTAAACTTTTTTGAAGCCCAAATACTTCATGAAAATTTTCAACTTTTGAATCCGAATTTCTTCATGAATATTTTCAATTGACCCACCCCCCTCACGAAAAAGTTGAAAAAAGACGAAACACCCCCCTCTTACGAAAAAGTTGAAAAAAGACGAAACACCCCCCCTTAAGAAAAAGTTGAAAAAAGACGAAACACCCCCCACCTTGCGAAAACTTTTTTGAAGCCGAATTTCTTCATGAAAATTTTCAACTTTTTTCAAGCCGAATTTCTTCATGAAAATTCTTAACTTTTTTGAATCCGAATTTCTTCATGAAAATTTTCAACTTTTTTGAAGCCCAATTGCTTCATGAAAATTTTCAACTTTTTTGAAGCCAAATTTCTTCATGAATATTTTCAATTGACCCACCCCCCCTCACGAAAAATTTGAAAAAAGACGAAACACCCCCCCCTTACGAAAAAGTTGAAAAAAGACGAAACACCCCCCCTTCCGAAAAAGTCGAAAAAAGACGAAACACCCCCCCCTTGCGATAACTTTTTTGAAGCCGAATTTCTTCATGAAAATTTTCAACTTTTTTGAATCCCAAATGCTTCATGAAAATTTTCAACTTTTTTGAAGCCGAATTTCTTCATGAATATTTTCAATTGACCCACCCCTCCTCACGAAAAATTTGATAAAAGAAGAAACACCCCCCCCTTGCGAAAACTTTTTTGAAGCCGAATTTCTTCATGAAAATTTTCAACTTTTTTCATGCCCAAATACTTCATGAAAATGTTCTACTTTTTTGAAGCCCAAATACTTCATGAAAATTTTCAACTTTTTTGAAGCAGAATTTCTTCATGAAAATTTTAAACTTTTTTGAAGCCGAATTTCTTCATGAAAATTTTAAACTTTTTTGAAGCCCAAATACTTCATGAAAATTTTCAACTTTTGAATCCGAATTTCTTCATGAATATTTTCAATTGACCCACCCCCCTCACGAAAAAGTTGAAAAAAGACGAAACACCCCCCTCTTACGAAAAAGTTGAAAAAAGACGAAACACCCCCCTCTTACGAAAAAGTTGAAAAAAGACGAAACACCCCCTCTTACGAAAAAATTTAAAAAAGACGAAACACCCCCCCCTTACGAAAAAGTTGAAAAAAGACGAAACACCCCCCCCTTGCGAAAACTTTTTTGAAGCCGAATTTCTTCATGAAAATTTTCAACTTTTTTGAAGCCAAATACTTCATGAAAATTTTCAACTTTTTTGAAGCCCAATTTCTTCATGGAAATTTTTAACTTTTTTGAAGCCGAATTTCTTCATGAAAATTTAAAAAAAATTTCAAGCCCAAATACTTCATGACAATTTTCAACTTTTTTGAAGCCGAATTTCTTCATGAATATTTTCAACTTTTTTGAAGCCCAAATACTTCATGAAAATTTTCAACCTTTTTGAAGCCGAATTTCTTCATGAAAATTTAAAACTTTTTTAAATCCCAAATACTTCATGAAAATTTTAAACTTTTTTGAAGCCGAATTTCTTCATGAAAATTTAAAACATTTTTGAAGCCCAAATACTTCATGAAAATTTTAAACTTTTTTGAAGCCGAATTTCTTCATGAAAATTTTCAACTTTTTTGAAGGCCAAATACTTCATGAAAATTTTCAACTTTTTTGAAGCCGAATTTCTTCATGAATATTTTCAATTGACCCACCACCCCTCACGAAAAAGTTGAAAAAAGACGAAATACCCCCCTCTCACGAAAAAATTGAAAAAAGACGAAACACCCCCCCCTTACGAAAAAGTTGAAAAAAGACGAAACACCCCCCCCTTGCGAAAACTTTTTTGAAGCCGAATTTCTTCATGAAAATTTTCAACTTTTTTGAAGCCCAAATACTTCATGAAAATTTTCATCTTTTTTGAAGCCAAATTTCTTCATGAATATTTTCAATTGACCCACCCCCGCTTACGAAAAAGATGAAAAAAGACGAAACACCCCCCCCTTGCGAAAACTTTTTTGAAGCCGAATTTCTTCATGAAAATTTTCAACTTTTTTGAAGCCCAAATACTTCATGAAAATTATCAACTTTTTTGAAGCCAAATTTCTTCATGAATATTTTCAATTGACCCACCCCCGCTTACGAAAAAGTTGAAAAAAGACGAAACACCCCCCCCTTGCGAAAACTTTTTTGAAGCCGAATTTCTTCATGAATATTTTCAATTGACCCACCCCCCCTCACGAAAAAGTTGAAAAAAGACGAAACACCCCCCTCTTACGAAAAAGTTGAAAAAAGACGAAACACCCCCCCCTTACGAAAAAGTTGAAAAAAGACGAAACACCCCCCCCTTGCGAAAACTTTTTTGAAGCCGAATTTCTTCATGAATATTTTCAATTGACCCACCCCCCCTCACGAAAAATTTGAAAAAAGACGAAACACCCCCCTCTTACGAAAAAGTTGAAAAAAGACGAAACACCCCCCCCTTACGAAAAAGTTGAAAAAAGACGAAACACCCCCCCCTTACGAAAAAGTTGAAAAAAGTCGAAACACCCCCCCCTTGCGAAAACTTTTTTGAAGCCGAATTTCTTCATGAAAATTTTCAACTTTTTTGAAGCCCAAATACTTCATGAAAATTTTCAACCTTTTTGAAGCCGAATTTCTTCATGAAAATTTTCAACTTTTTTGAAGCCGAATTTCTTCATGAATATTTTCAATTGACCCACCCCCCCTCACGAAAAAGTTGAAAAAAGACGAAACACCCCCCTCTTACGAAAAAGTTGAAAAAAGACGAAACACCCCCCCCTTACGAAAAAGTTGAAAAAAGACGAAACACCCCCCCCTTACGAAAAAGTTGAGAAAAGACGAAACACCCCCCCCCTTACGAAAAAGTTGAAAAAAGTCGAAACACCCCCCCCTTGCGAAAACTTTTTTGAAGCCGAATTTCTTCATGAAAATTTTGAACTTTTTTGAAGCCCAAATACTTCATGAAAATTTTCAACTTTTTTGAAGCCCAAATACTTCATGAAAATTTTCAACTTTTTTGAAGGCCAAATACTTCATGAAAATTTTCAACCTTTTTGAAGCCGAATTTCTTCATGAAAATTTTCAACTTTTTTGAAACCGAATTTCTTCATGAATATTTTCAATTGACCCACCCCCCCTCACGAAAAAGTTGAAAAAAGACGAAACACCCCCCTCTTACGAAAAAGTTGAAAAAAGACGAAACACCCCCCCCTTACGAAAAAGTTGAAAAAAGACGAAACACCCCCCCCTTACGAAAAAGTTGAGAAAAGACGAAACACCCCCCCCTTGCGAAAACTTTTTTGAAGCCGAATTTCTTCATGAAAATTTTCAACTTTTTTGAAGCCCAAATACTTCATGAAAATTTTCAACTTTTTTGAAGCCGAATTTCTTCATGAATACTTTCAATTGACCCACCCCCCTCACGAAAAAGTTGAAAAAAGACGAAACATCCCCCTCTTACGAAAAAGTTGAAAAAAGACGAAACACCCCCCACTTGCGAAAACTTTTTTGAAGCCGAATTTCTTCATGAAAATTTTAAAAAATTTTGAAGCCCAAATACTTCATGAAAATTTTTAACTTTTTTGAAGCCGAATTTCTTCATGAATATTTTCAACTTTTTTGAAGCCCAAATACTTCATGAAAATTTTCAACTTTTTTGAAGCCCAAATACTTCTTGAAAAATTTCAATTGACCAACCCCCCCTCATGAAAAAGTTGAAAAAAGAGGAAACACCCCCCCCTTACGAAAAAGTTGAAAAAAGACGAAACACCCCCCCCTTACGAAAAAGTTGAGAAAAGACGAAACACCCCCCCCTTACGAAAAAGTTGAAAAAAGTCGAAACACCCCCCCCTTGCGAAAACTTTTTTGAAGCCGAATTTCTTCATGAAAATTTTGAACTTTTTTGAAGCCCAAATACTTCATGAAAATTTTCAACTTTTTTGAAGCCGGATTTCTTCATGAAAATTTTCAACTTTTTTGAAGGCCAAATACTTCATGAAAATTTTCAACCTTTTTGAAGCCGAATTTCTTCATGAAAATTTTCAACTTTTTTGAAGCCGAATTTCTTCATGAATATTTTCAATTGACCGACCCCCCCTCACGAAAAAGTTGAAAAAAGACGAAACACCCCCCTCTTACGAAAAAGTTGAAAAAAGACGAAACACCCCCCCTTACGAAAAAGTTGAAAAAAGACGAAACACCCCCCCCTTACGAAAAAGTTGAGAAAAGACGAAACACCCCCCCCTTGCGAAAACTTTTTTAAGCCGAATTTCTTCATGAAAATTTAAAACATTTTTGAATACCAAATACTTCATGAAAATTTTCAACTTTTTTGAAGCCAAATTTCTTCATGAATATTTTCAACTTTTTTGAAGCCCAAATACTTCATGAAAATTTTCAACCTTTTTGAAGCCGAATTTCTTCATGAAAATATTCAACTTTTTTGAAGCCGAATTTCTTCATGAATATTTTCAATTGACCCAACCCCCCTCACGAAAAAGTTGAAAAAAGACGAAACACCCCCCTCTTACGAAAAAGTTGAAAAAAGACGAAACACCCCCCCCTTACGAAAAAGTTGAAAAAAGACGAAACACCCCCCCCTTACGAAAAAGTTGAAAAAAGTCGAAACACCCCCCCCTTGCGAAAACCTTTTTGAAGCCGAATTTCTTCATGAAAATGTTCAACTTTTTTCAAGCCGAATTTCTTCATGAAAATTCTTAACTTTTTTGAATCCGAATTTCTTCATGAAAATTTTCAACTTTTTTGAAGCCCAATTGCTTCATGAAAATTTTCAACTTTTTTGAAGCCAAATTTCTTCATGAATATTTTCAATTGACCCACCCCCCCTCACGAAAAATTAGAAAAAAGACGAAACACCCCCCCCTTACGAAAAAGTTGAAAAAAGACGAAACACCCCCCCTTCCGAAAAAGTAGAAAAAAGACGAAACACCCCCCCCTTGCGATAACTTTTTTGAAGCCGAATTTCTTCATGAAAATTTTCAACTTTTTTGAATCCCAAATGCTTCATGAAAATTTTCAACTTTTTTGAAGCCGAATTTCTTCATGAATATTTTCAATTGACCCACCCCTCCTCACGAAAAATTTGATAAAAGAAGAAACACCCCCCCTTGCGAAAACTTTTTTGAAGCCGAATTTCTTCATGAAAATTTTCAACTTTTTTCATGCCCAAATACTTCATGAAAATGTTCTACTTTTTTGAAGCCCAAATACTTCATGAAAATTTTCAACTTTTTTGAAGCAGAATTTCTTCATGAAAATTTTAAACTTTTTTGAAGCCGAATTTCTTCATGAAAATTTTAAACTTTTTTGAAGCCCAAATACTTCATGAAAATTTTCAACTTTTGAATCCGAATTTCTTCATGAATATTTTCAATTGACCCACCCCCCTCACGAAAAAGTTGAAAAAAGACGAAACACCCCCCTCTTACGAAAAAGTTGAAAAAAGACGAAACGCCCCCCTCTTACGAAAAAGTTGAAAAAAGACGAAACACCCCCTCTTACGAAAAAATTTAAAAAAGACGAAACACCCCCCCCTTACGAAAAAGTTGAAAAAAGACGAAACACCCCCCCCTTGCGAAAACTTTTTTGAAGCCGAATTTCTTCATGAAAATTTTCAACTTTTTTGAAGCCAAATACTTCATGAAAATTTTCAACTTTTTTGAAGCCGAATTTCTTCATGGAAATTTTTAACTTTTTTGAAGCCGAATTTCTTCATGAAAATTTAAAAAAAATTTCAAGCCCAAATACTTCATGACAATTTTCAACTTTTTTGAATCCGAATTTCTTCATGAATATTTTCAACTTTTTTGAAGCCCAAATACTTCATGAAAATTTTCAACCTTTTTGAAGCCGAATTTCTTCATGAAAATTTAAAACTTTTTTAAATCCCAAATACTTCATGAAAATTTTAAACTTTTTTGAAGCCGAATTTCTTCATGAAAATTTAAAACATTTTTGAAGCCCAAATACTTCATGAAAATTTTAAACTTTTTTGAAGCCGAATTTCTTCATGAAAATTTTAAACTTTTTTGAAGGCCAAATACTTCATGAAAATTTTCAACTTTTTTGAAGCCGAATTTCTTCATGAATATTTTCAATTGACCCACCACCCCTCACGAAAAAGTTGAAAAAAGACGAAATACCCCCCTCTCACGAAAAAATTGAAAAAAGACGAAACACCCCCCCCTTACGAAAAAGTTGAAAAAAGACGAAACACCCCCCCCTTGCGAAAACTTTTTTGAAGCCGAATTTCTTCATGAAAATTTTCAACTTTTTTGAAGCCCAAATACTTCATGAAAATTTTCATCTTTTTTGAAGCCAAATTTCTTCATGAATATTTTCAATTGACCCACCCCCGCTTACGAAAAAGATGAAAAAAGACGAAACACCCCCCCCTTGCGAAAACTTTTTTGAAGCCGAATTTCTTCATGAATATTTTCAATTGACCCACCCCCTCACGAAAAAGTTTAAAAAAGACGAAACACACCCCTCTTACGAAAAAGTTGAAAAAAGACGAAACACCCCCCCCTTGCGAAAACTTTTTTGAAGCCGAATTTCTTCATGAAAATTTTCAACTTTTTTGAAGCCCAAATACTTCATGAAAATTATCAACTTTTTTGAAGCCAAATTTCTTCATGAATATTTTCAATTGACCCACCCCCGCTTACGAAAAAGTTGAAAAAAGACGAAACACCCCCCCCTTGCGAAAACTTTTTTGAAGCCGAATTTCTTCATGAATATTTTCAATTGACCCACCCCCCCTCACGAAAAAGTTGAAAAAAGACGAAACACCCCCCTCTTACGAAAAAGTTGAAAAAAGACGAAACACCCCCCCCTTACGAAAAAGTTGAAAAAAGACGAAACACCCCCCCCTTACGAAAAAGTTGAGAAAAGACGAAACACCCCCCCCTTGCGAAAACTTTTTTGAAGCCGAATTTCTTCATGAAAATTTAAAACATTTTTGAATCCCAAATACTTCATGAAAATTTTCAACTTTTTTGAAGCCAAATTTCTTCATGAATATTTTCAACTTTTTTGAAGCCCAAATACTTCATGAAAATTTTCAACCTTTTTGAAGCCGAATTTCTTCATGAAAATTTTCAACTTTTTTGAAGACGAATTTCTTCATGAATATTTTCAATTGACAAACCCCCCCTCACGAAAAAGTTGAAAAAAGACGAAACACCCCCCTCTTACGAAAAAGTTGAAAAAAGACGAAACACCCCCCCCTTACGAAAAAGTTGAAAAAAGACGAAACACCCCCCCCTTACGAAAAAGTTGAGAAAAGACGAAACACCCCCCCCTTACGAAAAAGTTGAAAAAAGTCGAAACACCCCCTCCTTGCGAAAACTTTTTTGAAGCCGAATTTCTTCATGAAAATTTTCAACTTTTTTCAAGCCGAATTTCTTCATGAAAATTTTCAACTTTTTTGAAGCCAAATTTCTTCATGAATATTTTCAATTGACCCACCCCCCCTCACGAAAAATTTGAAAAAAGACGAAACACCCCCCCCTTACGAAAAAGTTGAAAAAAGACGAAACACCCCCCCTTCCGAAAAAGTAGAAAAAAGACGAAACACCCCCCCCCTTGCGATAACTTTTTTGAAGCCGAATTTCTTCATGAATATTTTCAATTGACCCACCCCTCCTCACGAAAAATTTGATAAAAGAAGAAACACCCCCCCCTTGCGAAAAATTTTTTGAAGCCGAATTTCTTCATGAAAATTTTCAACTTTTTTCATGCCCAAATACTTCATGAAAATGTTCTACTTTTTTGAAGCCCAAATACTTCATGAAAATTTTCAACTTTTTTGAGGCAGAATTTCTTCATGAAAATTTTAAACTTTTTTGAAGCCGAATTTCTTCATGAAAATTTTAAACTTTTTTGAAGCCCAAATACTTCATGAAAATTTTCAACTTTTGAATCCGAATTTCTTCATGAATATTTTCAATTGACCCACCCCCCTCACGAAAAAGTTGAAAAAAGACGAAACACCCCCCTCTTACGAAAAAGTTGAAAAAAGACGAAACACCCCCCTCTTACGAAAAAGTTGAAGAAAGACGAAACACCCCCTCTTACGAAAAAATTTAAAAAAGACGAAACACCCCCCCCTTACGAAAAAGTTGAAAAAAGACGAAACACCCCCCCCTTGCGAAAACTTTTTTGAAGCCGAATTTGTTCATGAAAATTTTCAACTTTTTTGAAGCCAAATACTTCATGAAAATTTTCAACTTTTTTGAAGCCGAATTTCTTCATGGAAATTTTTAACTTTTTTGAAGCCGAATTTCTTCATGAAAATTTAAAAAAAATTTCAAGCCCAAATACTTCATGACAATTTTCAACTTTTGAATCCGAATTTCTTCATGAATATTTTCAATTGACCCACCCCCCTCACGAAAAAGTTGAAAAAAGACGAAACACCCCCCTCTTACGAAAAAGTTGAAAAAAGACGAAACACCCCCCCTTACGAAAAAGTTGAAAAAAGACGAAACACCCCCCCCTTACGAAAAAGTTGAGAAAAGACGAAACACCCCCCCCCCTTACGAAAAAGTTGAAAAAAGTCGAAACACCCCCCCCTTGCGAAAACTTTTCTGAAGCCGAATTTCTTCATGAAAATTTTGAACTTTTTTGAAGCCCAAATACTTCATGAAAATTTTCAACTTTTTTGAAGCCCAAATACTTCATGAAAATGTTCAACTTTTTTGAAGGCCAAATACTTCATGAAAATTTTCAACCTTTTTGAAGCCGAATTTCTTCATGAAAATTTTCAACTTTTTTGAAACCGAATTTCTTCATGAATATTTTCAATTGACCCACCCCCCCTCACGAAAAAGTTGAAAAAAGAAGAAACACCCCCCTCTTACGAAAAAGTTGAAAAAAGACGAAACACCCCCCCCTTACGAAAAAGTTGAAAAAAGACGAAACACCCCCCCCTTACGAAAAAGTTGAGAAAAGATGAAACACCCCCCCCTTGCGAAAACTTTTTTGAAGCCGAATTTCTTCATGAAAATTTTCAACTTTTTTGAAGCCCAAATACTTCATGAAAATTTTCAACTTTTTTGAAGCCGAATTTCTTCATGAATACTTTCAACTTTTTTGAAGCCCAAATACTTCATGAAAATTTTCAACTTTTTTGAAGCCCAAATACTTCTTGAAAAATTTCAATTAACCAACCCCCCCTCATGAAAAAGTTGAAAAAAGAGGAAACATCCCCCCCTTACGAAAAAGTTGAAAAAAGACGAAACACCCCCCCCTTACGAAAAAGTTGAGAAAAGACGAAACACCCCCCCCTTACGAAAAAGTTGAAAAAAGTCGAAACACCCCCCCCTTGCGAAAACTTTTTTGAAGCCAAATTTCTTCATGAAAATTTTCAACTTTTTTGAAGGCCAAATACTTCAGGAAAATTTTCAACCTTTTTGAAGCCGAATTTCTTCATGAAAATTTTCAACTTTTTTGAAGCCGAATTTCTTCATGAATATTTTCAATTGACCCACCCCCCCTCACGAAAAAGTTGAAAAAAGACGAAACACCCCCCTCTTACGAAAAAGTTGAAAAAAGACGAAACACCCCCCCCTTACGAAAAAGTTGAAAAAAGACGAAACACCCCCTCCTTACGAAAAAGTTGAGAAAAGACGAAACACCCCCCCCTTGCGAAAACTTTTTTGAAGCCGAATTTCTTCATGAAAATTTTCAACTTTTTTGAAGCCCAAATACTTCATGAAAATTTTCAACTTTTTTGAAGCCGAATTTCTTCATGAAAATTTTCAACTTTTTTGAAGCCGAATTTCTTCATGAAAATTTAAAACATTTTTGAAGCCCAAATACTTCATGAAAATTTTCAACTTTTTTGAAGCCCAAATACTTCATGAAAATTTTCAACTTTTTTGAAGCCGAATTTCTTCATGAATATTTTCAACTTTTTTGAAGCCCAAATACTTCCTGAAAATTTTAAACTTTTTTGAAGCTGAATTTCTTCATGAAAATTTTATACTTTTTTGAAGCCCAAATACTTCATGAAAATTTTCAACCTTTTTGAAGCTGAATTTCTTCATGAAAATTCTAAACTTTTTTGAAGCCCAAATACTTCCTGAAAATTTTCAACTTTTTTGAAGCCGAATTTCTTCATGAATATTTTCAACTTTTTTGAAGCCCAAATACTTCATGAAAATTTTCAACCTTTTTGAAGCAGAATTTCTTCATGAATATTTTCAACTTTTTTGAAGCCCAAATACTTCCTGAAAATCTTAAACTTTTTTGAAGCCGAATTTCTTCATGAATATTTTCAATTGACCCACCCCCGCTTACGAAAAAGTTGAAAAAAGACGAAACACAACCCTCTTACGAAAAAGTTGAAAAAAGACGAAACACCCCCCCTTACGAAAAAGTTGAAAAAAGACGAAACCCCCCCCCTTGCGAAAACTTTTTTGAAGCCGAATTTCTTCATGAAAATTTTCAACGTTTTTGAAGCCCAAATACTTCCTGAAAATTTTAAACTTTTTTGAAGCCGAATTTCTTCATGAAAATTTTCAACTTTTTTGAATCCCAAATACTTCATGAAAATTTTCAACTTTTTTTAAGCCGAATTTCTACATGAAAATTTTCAACTTTTTTGAAGCCCAAATACTTCATGAAAATTTTCAACTTTTTTGAAGCACAAATACCTCATGAAAATTTTCAACTTTTTTGAAGTCCAAATACTTCATGAAAACGTTCAACTTTTTTGAAGCCGAATTTCTTCATGAACATTTTCAACTTTTTTGAAACCCAAATACTTCATGAAAATTTTCAACTTTTTTGAAGCCCAAGTACTTCATGAAAAATTTCAATTGACCAACCCCCCCTTAAGAAAAAGTTGAAAAAAGACGAAACACCCCCCCCTTGCGAAAACTTTTTTGAAGACGAATTTCTTCATGAAAATTTTCAACTTTATTGAAGCCCACATACTTCATGAAAATGTTCATCTTTTTTGAAGACAAATTTCTTCATGAATATTTTCAATTGACCCACCCCCGCTTACGAAAAAGTTGAAAAAAGACGAAACACCCCCCCCCCTCACGAAAAAGTTGAAAAAAGACGAAACACCCCCCCTTACGAAAAAGTTGAGAAAAGACGAAACACCCCCCCTCATGAAAAAGTTGAAAAAAGACGAAACACCTCCCCCTTACGAAAACTCATTCATTCAAAAAATGAAGCCGAATTTCTTCATGAAAATGTATAACTTTTTTGAAGCCCATATACTTCATGAAAATTTTCAACTTTTTTGACCCAAATACTTCATGAAAATTTTCAACTTTTTTGAAGCCGAATTTCTTCATGAATATTTTCAATTGACCCACCACCCCTCACGAAAAAGTTGAAAAAAGACGAAACACCCCCCTCTTACGAAAAAATTGAAAAAAGACGAAACACCCCCCCCTTATGAAAAAGTTGAAAAAAGACGAAACACCCCCCCCTTGCGAAAACTTTTTTGAAGCCGAATTTCTTCATGAAAATTTTAAACTTTTTTGAAGCCGAATTTCTTCATGAAAATTTAAAACATTTTTGAAGCCCAAATACTTCATGAAAATTTTTAACTTTTTTGAAGACGAATTTCTTCATGAAAATTTTAAACTTTTTTGAAGCCCAAATACTTCATGAAAATTTTCAACTTTTTTGAAGCCGAATTTCTTCATGAATATTTTCAATTGACCCACCACCCCTCACGAAAAAGTTGAAAAAAGACGAAACACCCCCCTCTTACGAAAAAATTGAAAAAAGACGAAACACCCCCGCCTTATGAAAAAGTTGAAAAAAGACGAAACACCCCCCCCTTGCGAAAACTTTTTTGAAGCCGAATTTCTTCATGAAAATTTTCAACTTTTTTGAAGCCCAAATACTTCATGAAAATTTTCATCTTTTTTGAAGCCAAATTTCTTCATGAATATTTTCAATTGACCCACCCCCGCTTACGAAAAAGTTGAAAAAAGACGAAACACCCCCCCACCCTTGCGAAAACTTTTTTGAAGCCGAATTTCTTCATGAATATTTTCAATTGACCCACCCCCTCACGAAAAAGTTGAAAAAAGACGAAACACACCCCTCTTACGAAAAAGTTGAAAAAAGACGAAACACCCCCCCCTTGCGAAAACTTTTTTGAAGCCGAATTTCTTCATGAAAATTTTCAAATGACCCACCCCCGCTTACGAAAAAGTTGAAAAAAGACGAAACACCCCCCCTTCCGAAAAAGTAGAAAAAAGACGAAACACCCCCCCTTGCGATAACTTTTTTGAAGCCGAATTTCTTCATGAAAATTTTTAACTTTTTTGAAGCCAAATTTCTTCATGAAAATTTTAAACATTTTTGAAGCCCAAATACTTCATGAAAATTTTCAACTTTTTTGAAGCCGAATTTCTTCATGAAAATTTTCAACTTTTTTGAAGCCCAAATACTTCATGAAAATTTTCAACTTTTTTGAAGCCGAATTTCTTAATGAAAATTTTCAACTTTTTTGAAGCCGAATTTCTTCATGAATATTTTCAATTGACCCACCCCCGCTTACGAAAAAGTTGAAAAAAGACGAAACACCCCCCCCTTACGAAAAAGTTGAAAAAAGACGAAACACCCCCCACCTTGCGAAAACTTTTTTGAAGCCGAATTTCTTCATGAAAATTTTCAACTTTTTTGAAGCCCAAATACTTCATTAAAATTTTAATCTTTTTTGAAGCCGAATTTCTTCATGAAAATTTTCAACTTTTTTCAAGCCCAAATACTTCATGAAAATGTTCAACTTTTTTGAAGCCCAAATACTTCATGAAAATTTTCAATTGACCAACCCCCCCTTATGAAAAAGTTGAAAAAAGAAGAAACACCCCCCCCTTGCGAAAACTTTTTTGAAGCTGAATTTCTTCATGAAAATTTTCAACTTTTTTGAAGCCCAAATACTTCATGAAAATTTTCAACTTTTTTGAAGCCGAATTTCTTCATGAAAATTTTAAACTTTTTTGAAGCCGAATTTCTTCATGAAAATTTAAAACATTTTTGAAGCCCAAATACTTCATGAAAATTTTTAACTTTTTTGAAGACGAATTTCTTCATGAAAATTTTAAACTTTTTTGAAGCCCAAATACTTCATGAAAATTTTCAACTTTTTTGAAGCCGAATTTCTTCATGAATATTTTCAATTGACCCACCACCCCTCACGAAAAAGTTGAAAAAAGACGAAACACCCCCCTCTTACGAAAAAGTTGAAAAAAGACGAAACACCCCCCCCTTGCGAAAACTTTTTTGAAACCGAATTTCTTCATGAAAATTTTCAAATGACCCACCCCCGCTTACGAAAAAGTTGAAAAAAGACGAAACACCCCCCCTTCCGAAAAAGTAGATAAAAGACGAAACACCCCCCCTTGCGATAACTTTTTTGAAGCCGAATTTCTTCATGAAAATTTTTAACTTTTTTGAAGCCAAATTTCTTCATGAAAATTTTAAACATTTTTGAAGCCCAAATACTTCATGAAAATTTTCAACTTTTTTGAAGCCGAATTTCTTCATGAAAATTTTCAACTTTTTTGAAGCCCAAATACTTCATGAAAATTTTCAACTTTTTTGAAGCCGAATTTCTTAATGAAAATTTTCAACTTTTTTGAAGCCGAATTTCTTCATGAATATTTTCAATTGACCCACCCCCGCTTACGAAAAAGTTGAAAAAAGACGAAACACCCCCCCCTTACGAAAAAGTTGAAAAAAGACGAAACACCCCCCACCTTGCGAAAACTTTTTTGAAGCCGAATTTCTTCATGAAAATTTTCAACTTTTTTGAAGCCCAAATACTTCATTAAAATTTTAATCTTTTTTGAAGCCGAATTTCTTCATGAAAATTTTCAACTTTTTTCAAGCCCAAATACTTCATGAAAATGTTCAACTTTTTTGAAGCCCAAATACTTCATGAAAATTTTCAATTGACCAACCCCCCCTTATGAAAAAGTTGAAAAAAGAAGAAACACCCCCCCCTTGCGAAAACTTTTTTGAAGCTGAATTTCTTCATGAAAATTTTCAACTTTTTTGAAGCCCAAATACTTCATGAAAATTTTCAACTTTTTTGAAGCCGAATTTCTTCATGAAAATTTTAAACTTTTTTGAAGCCGAATTTCTTCATGAAAATTTAAAACATTTTTGAAGCCCAAATACTTCATGAAAATTTTTAACTTTTTTGAAGACGAATTTCTTCATGAAAATTTTAAACTTTTTTGAAGCCCAAATACTTCATGAAAATTTTCAACTTTTTTGAAGCCGAATTTCTTCATGAATATTTTCAATTGACCCACCACCCCTCACGAAAAAGTTGAAAAAAGACGAAACACCCCCCTCTTACGAAAAAGTTGAAAAAAGACGAAACACCCCCCCCTTGCGAAAACTTTTTTGAAACCGAATTTCTTCATGAAAATTTTCAAATGACCCACCCCCGCTTACGAAAAAGTTGAAAAAAGACGAAACACCCCCCCTTCCGAAAAAGTAGAAAAAAGACGAAACACCCCCCCTTGCGATAACTTTTTTGAAGCCGAATTTCTTCATGAAAATTTTCAACTTTTTTGAATCCCAAATACTTCATGAAAATTTTCAACTTTTTTTAAGCCGAATTTCTACATGAAAATTTTCAACTTTTTTGAAGCCCAAATACTTCATGAAAATTTTCAACTTTTTTGAAGCACAAATACCTCATGAAAATTTTCAACTTTTTTGAAGTCCAAATACTTCATGAAAACGTTCAACTTTTTTGAAGCCGAATTTCTTCATGAACATTTTCAACTTTTTTGAAACCCAAATACTTCATGAAAATTTTCAACTTTTTTGAAGCCCAAGTACTTCATGAAAAATTTCAATTGACCAACCCCCCCTTAAGAAAAAGTTGAAAAAAGACGAAACACCCCCCCCTTGCGAAAACTTTTTTGAAGACGAATTTCTTCATGAAAATTTTCAACTTTATTGAAGCCCACATACTTCATGAAAATGTTCATCTTTTTTGAAGACAAATTTCTTCATGAATATTTTCAATTGACCCACCCCCGCTTACGAAAAAGTTGAAAAAAGACGAAACACCCCCCCCCCTCACGAAAAAGTTGAAAAAAGACGAAACACCCCCCCTTACGAAAAAGTTGAGAAAAGACGAAACACCCCCCCTCATGAAAAAGTTGAAAAAAGACGAAACACCTCCCCCTTACGAAAACTCATTCATTCAAAAAATGAAGCCGAATTTCTTCATGAAAATGTATAACTTTTTTGAAGCCCATATACTTCATGAAAATTTTCAACTTTTTTGACCCAAATACTTCATGAAAATTTTCAACTTTTTTGAAGCCGAATTTCTTCATGAATATTTTCAATTGACCCACCACCCCTCACGAAAAAGTTGAAAAAAGACGAAACACCCCCCTCTTACGAAAAAATTGAAAAAAGACGAAACACCCCCCCCTTATGAAAAAGTTGAAAAAAGACGAAACACCCCCCCCTTGCGAAAACTTTTTTGAAGCCGAATTTCTTCATGAAAATTTTAAACTTTTTTGAAGCCGAATTTCTTCATGAAAATTTAAAACATTTTTGAAGCCCAAATACTTCATGAAAATTTTTAACTTTTTTGAAGACGAATTTCTTCATGAAAATTTTAAACTTTTTTGAAGCCCAAATACTTCATGAAAATTTTCAACTTTTTTGAAGCCGAATTTCTTCATGAATATTTTCAATTGACCCACCACCCCTCACGAAAAAGTTGAAAAAAGACGAAACACCCCCCTCTTACGAAAAAATTGAAAAAAGACGAAACACCCCCGCCTTATGAAAAAGTTGAAAAAAGACGAAACACCCCCCCCTTGCGAAAACTTTTTTGAAGCCGAATTTCTTCATGAAAATTTTCAACTTTTTTGAAGCCCAAATACTTCATGAAAATTTTCATCTTTTTTGAAGCCAAATTTCTTCATGAATATTTTCAATTGACCCACCCCCGCTTACGAAAAAGTTGAAAAAAGACGAAACACCCCCCCACCCTTGCGAAAACTTTTTTGAAGCCGAATTTCTTCATGAATATTTTCAATTGACCCACCCCCTCACGAAAAAGTTGAAAAAAGACGAAACACACCCCTCTTACGAAAAAGTTGAAAAAAGACGAAACACCCCCCCCTTGCGAAAACTTTTTTGAAGCCGAATTTCTTCATGAAAATTTTCAAATGACCCACCCCCGCTTACGAAAAAGTTGAAAAAAGACGAAACACCCCCCCTTCCGAAAAAGTAGAAAAAAGACGAAACACCCCCCCTTGCGATAACTTTTTTGAAGCCGAATTTCTTCATGAAAATTTTTAACTTTTTTGAAGCCAAATTTCTTCATGAAAATTTTAAACATTTTTGAAGCCCAAATACTTCATGAAAATTTTCAACTTTTTTGAAGCCGAATTTCTTCATGAAAATTTTCAACTTTTTTGAAGCCCAAATACTTCATGAAAATTTTCAACTTTTTTGAAGCCGAATTTCTTAATGAAAATTTTCAACTTTTTTGAAGCCGAATTTCTTCATGAATATTTTCAATTGACCCACCCCCGCTTACGAAAAAGTTGAAAAAAGACGAAACACCCCCCCCTTACGAAAAAGTTGAAAAAAGACGAAACACCCCCCACCTTGCGAAAACTTTTTTGAAGCCGAATTTCTTCATGAAAATTTTCAACTTTTTTGAAGCCCAAATACTTCATTAAAATTTTAATCTTTTTTGAAGCCGAATTTCTTCATGAAAATTTTCAACTTTTTTCAAGCCCAAATACTTCATGAAAATGTTCAACTTTTTTGAAGCCCAAATACTTCATGAAAATTTTCAATTGACCAACCCCCCCTTATGAAAAAGTTGAAAAAAGAAGAAACACCCCCCCCTTGCGAAAACTTTTTTGAAGCTGAATTTCTTCATGAAAATTTTCAACTTTTTTGAAGCCCAAATACTTCATGAAAATTTTCAACTTTTTTGAAGCCGAATTTCTTCATGAAAATTTTAAACTTTTTTGAAGCCGAATTTCTTCATGAAAATTTAAAACATTTTTGAAGCCCAAATACTTCATGAAAATTTTTAACTTTTTTGAAGACGAATTTCTTCATGAAAATTTTAAACTTTTTTGAAGCCCAAATACTTCATGAAAATTTTCAACTTTTTTGAAGCCGAATTTCTTCATGAATATTTTCAATTGACCCACCACCCCTCACGAAAAAGTTGAAAAAAGACGAAACACCCCCCTCTTACGAAAAAGTTGAAAAAAGACGAAACACCCCCCCCTTGCGAAAACTTTTTTGAAACCGAATTTCTTCATGAAAATTTTCAAATGACCCACCCCCGCTTACGAAAAAGTTGAAAAAAGACGAAACACCCCCCCTTCCGAAAAAGTAGATAAAAGACGAAACACCCCCCCTTGCGATAACTTTTTTGAAGCCGAATTTCTTCATGAAAATTTTTAACTTTTTTGAAGCCAAATTTCTTCATGAAAATTTTAAACATTTTTGAAGCCCAAATACTTCATGAAAATTTTCAACTTTTTTGAAGCCGAATTTCTTCATGAAAATTTTCAACTTTTTTGAAGCCCAAATACTTCATGAAAATTTTCAACTTTTTTGAAGCCGAATTTCTTAATGAAAATTTTCAACTTTTTTGAAGCCGAATTTCTTCATGAATATTTTCAATTGACCCACCCCCGCTTACGAAAAAGTTGAAAAAAGACGAAACACCCCCCCCTTACGAAAAAGTTGAAAAAAGACGAAACACCCCCCACCTTGCGAAAACTTTTTTGAAGCCGAATTTCTTCATGAAAATTTTCAACTTTTTTGAAGCCCAAATACTTCATTAAAATTTTAATCTTTTTTGAAGCCGAATTTCTTCATGAAAATTTTCAACTTTTTTCAAGCCCAAATACTTCATGAAAATGTTCAACTTTTTTGAAGCCCAAATACTTCATGAAAATTTTCAATTGACCAACCCCCCCTTATGAAAAAGTTGAAAAAAGAAGAAACACCCCCCCCTTGCGAAAACTTTTTTGAAGCTGAATTTCTTCATGAAAATTTTCAACTTTTTTGAAGCCCAAATACTTCATGAAAATTTTCAACTTTTTTGAAGCCGAATTTCTTCATGAAAATTTTAAACTTTTTTGAAGCCGAATTTCTTCATGAAAATTTAAAACATTTTTGAAGCCCAAATACTTCATGAAAATTTTTAACTTTTTTGAAGACGAATTTCTTCATGAAAATTTTAAACTTTTTTGAAGCCCAAATACTTCATGAAAATTTTCAACTTTTTTGAAGCCGAATTTCTTCATGAATATTTTCAATTGACCCACCACCCCTCACGAAAAAGTTGAAAAAAGACGAAACACCCCCCTCTTACGAAAAAGTTGAAAAAAGACGAAACACCCCCCCCTTGCGAAAACTTTTTTGAAACCGAATTTCTTCATGAAAATTTTCAAATGACCCACCCCCGCTTACGAAAAAGTTGAAAAAAGACGAAACACCCCCCCTTCCGAAAAAGTAGAAAAAAGACGAAACACCCCCCCTTGCGATAACTTTTTTGAAGCCGAATTTCTTCATGAAAATTTTTAACTTTTTTGAAGCCAAATTTCTTCATGAAAATTTTAAACATTTTTGAAGCCCAAATACTTCATGAAAATTTTCAACTTTTTTGAAGCCGAATTTCTTCATGAAAATTTTCAACTTTTTTGAAGCCCAAATACTTCATGAAAATTTTCAACTTTTTTGAAGCCGAATTTCTTAATGAAAATTTTCAACTTTTTTGAAGCCGAATTTCTTCATGAATATTTTCAATTGACCCACCCCCGCTTACGAAAAAGTTGAAAAAAGACGAAACACCCCCCCCTTACGAAAAAGTTGAAAAAAGACGAAACACCCCCCACCTTGCGAAAACTTTTTTGAAGCCGAATTTCTTCATGAAAATTTTCAACTTTTTTGAAGCCCAAATACTTCATTAAAATTTTAATCTTTTTTGAAGCCGAATTTCTTCATGAAAATTTTCAACTTTTTTCAAGCCCAAATACTTCATGAAAATGTTCAACTTTTTTGAAGCCCAAATACTTCATGAAAATCTTCAACTTTTTTGAAGCTGAATTTCTTCATGAAAATTTTAAACTTTTTTGAAGCCGAATTTCTTCATGAAAATTTTCAACTTTTTTGAATCCCAAATACTTCATGAAAATTTTCAACTTTTTTTAAGTCGAATTTCTACATGAAAATTTTCAACTTTTTTGAAGCCCAAATACTTGATGAAAATTTTCAACTTTTTTGAAGCCGAATTTCTTCATGAATATTTTCAATTGACCCACCCCCCTCACGAAAAAGTTGTAAAAAGACGAAACACACCTCTCTTACGAAAAAGTTGAAAAAAGACGAAACACCCCCCCCCTTACGAAAAAGTTGAAAAAAAGACGAAACACCCCCCCCTTGCGAAAACTTTTTTGAAGCCGAATTTCTTCATGAAAATTTTCAACTTTTTTGAAGCCCAAATACTTCATGAAAAATTTCAATTTTTTGAAGCCCAAATACTTCATGAAAATTTTCAATTGACCAACCCCCCCTTATGAAAAAGTTGAAAAAAGAAGAAACACCCCCCCCTTGCGAAAACTTTTTTGAAGCTGAATTTCTTCATGAAAATTTTAAACTTTTTTGAAGCCCAAATACTTCATGAAAATTTTCAACTTTTTTGAAGCCGAATTTCTTCATGAATATTTTCAATTGACCCACCACCCCTCATGAAAAAGTTGAAAAAAGACGAAACACCCCCCTCTTACGAAAAAGTTGAAAAAAGACGAAACACCCCCCCCGTACGAAAAAGTTGAAAAAAAGACGAAACACCCCCCCACCCTTGCGAAAACTTTTTTGAAGCCAAATTTCTTCATGAATATTTTCAATTGACCCACCCCCTCACGAAAAAGTTGAAAAAAGACGAAACACACCCCCCTTACGAAAAAGTTGAAAAAAGACGAAACACCCCCCACCTTGCGGAAACTTTTTTGAAGCCGAATTTCTTCATGAAAATTTTCAACTTTTTTCAAGCCCAAATACTTCATGAAAAATGTCAACTTTTTTGAAGCCGAAGTTCTTCATGAAAATTTTCAACTTTTTTGACGCCGAATTTCTTCATGAATATTTTCAAATGACCCACCCCCGCTTACGAAAAAGTTGAAAAAAGACGAAACACCCCCCCCTTACGAAAAAGTTGAAAAAAGACGAAACACCCCCCACCTTGCGAATCTTTTTTGAAGCCAAATTTCTTCATGAAAATTTTCAACTTTTTTCAAGCCGAATTTCTTCATGAAAATTATTAACTTTTTTGAATCCGAATTTCTTCATGAAAATTTTCAACTTTTTTGAAGCCCAAATGCTTCATGAAAATTTTCAACTTTTTTGAAGCCAAATTTCTTCATGAATATTTTCAATTGACCCACCCCCCCTCACGAAAAATTTGAAAAAAGACGAAACACCCCCCCCTTACGAAAAAAGTTGAAAAAAGACGAAACACCCCCCCTTCCGAAAAAGTAGAAAAAAGACGAAACACCCCCCCTTGCGATATCTTTTTGAAGCCGAATTTCTTCATGAAAATTTTCAACTTTTTTGAATCCCAAATGCTTCATGAAAATTTTCAACTTTTTTGAAGCCGAATTTCTTCATGAATATTTTCAATTGACCCACCCCCCCTCACGAAAAATTTGATAAAAGAAGAAACACCCCCCCCTTGCGAAAACTTTTTTGAAGCCGAATTTCTTCATGAAAATTTTTAACTTTTTTGAAGCCCAAATACTTCATGAAAATTTTCAACTTTTGAATCCGAATTTCTTCATGAATATTTTCAATTGACCCACCCCCCTCACGAAAAAGTTGAAAAAAGACGAAACACCCCCCTCTTACGAAAAAGTTGAAAAAAGACGAAACACCCCCCTCTTACGAAAAAGTTGAAAAAAGACGAAACACCCCCTCTTACGAAAATATTTTAAAAAGACGAAACACCCCCCCCTTACGAAAAAGTTGAAAAAAGACGAAACACCCCCCCCTTGCGAAAACTTTTTTGAAGCCGAATTTCTTCATGAAAATTTTCAACTTTTTTGAAGCCAAATACTTCATGAAAATTTTCAACTTTTTTGAAGCCGATTTTCTTTATGGAAATTTTTAACTTTTTTGAAGCCGAATTTCTTCATGAAAATTTAAAAAAAATTTCAAGCCCAAATACTTCATGACAATTTTCAACTTTTTTGAAGCCGAATTTCTTCATGAAAATTTAAAACTTTTTTGAATCCCAAATACTTAATGAAAATTTTAAACTTTTTTGAAGCCGAATTTCTTCATGAAAATTTAAAACATTTTTGAAGCCCAAATACTTCATGAAAATTTTAAACTTTTTTGAATCCGAATTTCTTCATGAAAATTTTAAACTTTTTTGAAGCCGAATTTCTTCATGAAAATTTTCAACTTTTTTCATGCCCAAATACTTCATGAAAATGTTCTACTTTTTTGAAGCCCAAATACTTCATGAAAATTTTCAACTTTTTTGAAGCAGAATTTCTTCATGAAAATTTTAAACTTTTTTGAAGCCGAATTTCTTCATGAAAATTTTAAACTTTTTTGAAGCCCAAATACTTCATGAAAATTTTCAACTTTTGAATCCGAATTTCTTCATGAATATTTTCAATTGACCCACCCCCCTCACGAAAAAGTTGAAAAAAGACGAAACACCCCCCTCTTACGAAAAAGTTGAAAAAAGACGAAACACCCCCCTCTTACGAAAAAGTTGAAAAAAGACGAAACACCCCCTCTTACGAAAACATTTTAAAAAGACGAAACACCCCCCCCTTACGAAAAAGTTGAAAAAAGACGAAACACCCCCCCTTGCGAAAACTTTTTTGAAGCCGAATTTCTTCATGAAAATTTTCAACTTTTTTGAAGCCAAATACTTCATGAAAATTTTCAACTTTTTTGAAGCCGAATTTCTTCATGGAAATTTTTAACTTTTTTGAAGCCGAATTTCTTCATGAAAATTTAAAAAAAATTTCAAGCCCAAATACTTCATGACAATTTTCAACTTTTTTGAAGCCGAATTTCTTCATGAAAATTTAAAACTTTTTTCAATCCCAAATACTTCATGAAAAATTTAAACTTTTTTGAAGCCGAATTTCTTCATGAAAATTTAAAACATTTTTGAAGTCCAAATACTTCATGAAAATTTTAAACTTTTTTGAAGCCGAATTTCTTCATGAAAATTTTAAACTTTTTTGAAGGCCAAATACTTCATGAAAATTTTCAACTTTTTTGAAGCCGAATTTCTTCATGAAAATTTTCAACTTTTTTGAAGCAGAATTTCTTCATGAAAATTTTAAACTTTTTTGAAGCCGAATTTCTTCATGAAAATTTTAAACTTTTTTGAAGCCCAAATACTTCATGAAAATTTTCAACTTTTGAATCCGAATTTCTTCATGAATATTTTCAATTGACCCACCCCCTCACGAAAAAGTTGAAAAAAGTCGAAACACCCCCCTCTTACGAAAAAGTTGAAAAAAGACGAAACACCCCTCTTACGAAAAAGTTGAAAAAAGACGAAACACCCCCCCCTTGCGAAAACTTTTTTGAAGCCGAATTTCTTCATGAAAATTTTCAAATGACCCACCCCCGCTTACGAAAAAGTTGAAAAAAGACGAAACACCCCCCCCTTACGAAAAAGTTGAAAAAAGACGAAACACCCCCCACCTTGCGAAAACTTTTTTGAAGCCGAATTTCTTCATGAAAATTTTCAACTTTTTTCACGCCCAAATACTTCATGAAAAATGTCAACTTTTTTGAAGCCGAAGTTCTTCATGAAAATTTTCAACTTTTTTGACGCCGAATTTCTTCATGAATATTTTCAAATGACCCACCCCCGCTTACGAAAAAGTTGAAAAAAGACGAAACACCCCCCCCTTAAGAAAAAGTTGAAAAAAGACGAAACACCCCCCACCTTGCGAAAACTTTTTTGAAGCCGAATTTCTTCATGAAAATTTTCAACTTTTTTCAAGCCGAATTTCTTCATGAAAATTCTTAACTTTTTTGAATCCGAATTTCTTCATGAAAATTTTCAACTTTTTTGAAGCCCAAATGCTTCATGAAAATTTTCAACTTTTTTGAAGCCAAATTTCTTCATGAATATTTTCAATTGACCCACCCCCCCTCACGAAAAATTTGAAAAAAGACGAAACACCCCCCCCTTACGAAAAAGTTGAAAAAAGACGAAACACCCCCCCTTCCGAAAAAGTAGAAAAAAGACGAAACACCCCCCCCTTGCGATAACTTTTTTGAAGCCGAATTTCTTCATGAAAATTTTCAACTTTTTTGAATCCCAAATGCTTCATGAAAATTTTCAACTTTTTTGAAGCCGAATTTCTTCATGAATATTTTCAATTGACCCACCCCTCCTCACGAAAAATTTGATAAAAGAAGAAACACCCCCCCCTTGCGAAAACTTTTTTGAAGCCGAATTTCTTCATGAAAATTTTCAACTTTTTTCATGCCCAAATACTTCATGAAAATGTTCTACTTTTTTGAAGCCCAAATACTTCATGAAAATTTTCAACTTTTTTGAAGCAGAATTTCTTCATGAAAATTTTAAACTTTTTTGAAGCCGAATTTCTTCATGAAAATTTTAAACTTTTTTGAAGCCCAAATACTTCATGAAAATTTTCAACTTTTGAATCCGAATTTCTTCATGAATATTTTCAATTGACCCACCCCCCTCACGAAAAAGTTGATAAAAGACGAAACACCCCCCTCTTACGAAAAAGTTGAAAAAAGACGAAACACCCCCCTCTTACGAAAAAGTTGAAAAAAGACGAAACACCCCCTCTTACGAAAAAATTTAAAAAAGACGAAACACCCCCCCCTTACGAAAAAGTTGAAAAAAGAAGAAACACCCCCCCCTTGCGAAAACTTTTTTGAAGCCGAATTTCTTCATGAAAATTTTCAACTTTTTTCATGCCCAAATACTTCATGAAAATGTTCTACTTTTTTGAAGCCCAAATACTTCATGAAAATTTTCAACTTTTTTGAAGCAGAATTTCTTCATGAAAATTTTAAACTTTTTTGAAGCCGAATTTCTTCATGAAAATTTTAAACTTTTTTGAAGCCCAAATACTTCATGAAAATTTTCAACTTTTGAATCCGAATTTCTTCATGAATATTTTCAATTGACCCACCCCCCTCACGAAAAAGTTGATAAAAGACGAAACACCCCCCTCTTACGAAAAAGTTGAAAAAAGACGAAACACCCCCCTCTTACGAAAAAGTTGAAAAAAGACGAAACACCCCCTCTTACGAAAAAATTTAAAAAAGACGAAACACCCCCCCCTTACGAAAAAGTTGAAAAAAGACGAAACACCCCCCCTTGCGAAAACTTTTTTAAAGCCGAATTTCTTCATGAAAATTTTCAACTTTTTTGAAGCCAAATACTTCATGAAAATTTTCAACTTTTTTGAAGCCGAATTTCTTCATGGAAATTTTTAACTTTTTTGAAGCCGAATTTCTTCATGAAAATTTAAAAAAAATTTCAAGCCCAAATACTTCATGACAATTTTCAACTTTTTTGAAGCCGAATTTCTTCATGAAAATTTAAAACTTTTTTGAATCCCAAATACTTCATGAAAAATTTAAACTTTTTTGAAGCCGAATTTCTTCATGAAAATTTAAAACATTTTTGAAGCCCAAATACTTCATGAAAATTTTAAACTTTTTTGAAGCCGAATTTCTTCATGAAAATTTTAAACTTTTTTGAAGGCCAAATACTTCATGAAAATTTTCAACTTTTTTGAAGCCGAATTTCTTCATGAAAATTTTCAACTTTTTTGAAGCAGAATTTCTTCATGAAAATTTTAAACTTTTTTGAAGCCGAATTTCTTCATGAAAATTTTAAACTTTTTTGAAGCCCAAATACTTCATGAAAATTTTCAACTTTTGAATCCGAATTTCTTCATGAATATTTTCAATTGACCCACCCCCCTCACGAAAAAGTTGAAAAAAGACGAAACACCCCCCTCTTACGAAAAAGTTGAAAAAAGACGAAACACCCCCCTCTTACGAAAAAGTTGAAAAAAGACGAAACACCCCCCCCTTGCGAAAACTTTTTTGAAGCCGAATTTCTTCATGAAAATTTTCAAATGACCCACCCCCGCTTACGAAAAAGTTGAAAAAAGACGAAACACCCCCCCCTTACGAAAAAGTTGAAAAAAGACGAAACACCCCCCACCTTGCGAAAACTTTTTTGAAGCCGAATTTCTTCATGAAAATTTTCAACTTTTTTCAAGCCCAAATACTTCATGAAAAATGTCAACTTTTTTGAAGCCGAAGTTCTTCATGAAAATTTTCAACTTTTTTGAAGCCCAAATGCTTCATGAAAATTTTCAACTTTTTTGAAGCCAAATTTCTTCATGAATATTTTCAATTGACCCACCCCCCCTCACGAAAAATTTGAAAAAAGACGAAACACCCCCCCCTTACGAAAAAGTTGAAAAAAGACGAAACACCCCCCCTTCCGAAAAAGTAGAAAAAAGACGAAACACCCCCCCCTTGCGATAACTTTTTTGAAGCCGAATTTCTTCATGAAAATTTTCAACTTTTTTGAATCCCAAATGCTTCATGAAAATTTTCAACTTTTTTGAAGCCGAATTTCTTCATGAATATTTTCAATTGACCCACCCCTCCTCACGAAAAATTTGATAAAAGAAGAAACACCCCCCCCTTGCGAAAACTTTTTTGAAGCCGAATTTCTTCATGAAAATTTTCAACTTTTTTCATGCCCAAATACTTCATGAAAATGTTCTACTTTTTTGAAGCCCAAATACTTCATGAAAATTTTAAACTTTTTTGAAGCAGAATTTCTTCATGAAAATTTTAAACTTTTTTGAAGCCGAATTTCTTCATGAAAATTTTAAACTTTTTTGAAGCCCAAATACTTCATGAAAATTTTCAACTTTTGAATCCGAATTTCTTCATGAATACTTTCAATTGACCCACCCCCCTCACGAAAAAGTTGATAAAAGACGAAACACCCCCCTCTTACGAAAAAGTTGAAAAAAGACGAAACACCCCCCTCTTACGAAAAAGTTGAAAAAAGACGAAACACCCCCTCTTACGAAAAAATTTAAAAAAGACGAAACACCCCCCCCTTACGAAAAAGTTGAAAAAAGACGAAACACCCCCCCCTTGCGAAAACTGTTTTGAAGCCGAATTTCTTCATGAAAATTTTCAACTTTTTTGAAGCCAAATACTTCATGAAAATTTTCAACTTTTTTGAAGCCGAATTTCTTCATGGAAATTTTTAACTTTTTTGAAGCCGAATTTCTTCATGAAAATTTAAAAAAAATTTCAAGCCCAAATACTTCATGACAATTTTCAACTTTTTTGAAGCCGAATTTCTTCATGAATATTTTCAACTTTTTTGAAGCCCAAATACTTCATGAAAATTTTCAACCTTTTTGAAGCCGAATTTCTTCATGAAAATTTAAAACTTTTTTAAATCCCAAATACTTCATGAAAATTTTAAACTTTTTTGAAGCCGAATTTCTTCATGAAAATTTAAAACATTTTTGAAGCCCAAATAGTTCATGAAAATTTTAAACTTTTTTGAAGCCGAATTTCTTCATGAAAATTTTAAACTTTTTTGAAGGCCAAATACTTCATGAAAATTTTCAACTTTTTTGAAGCCGAATTTCTTCATGAATATTTTCAATTGACCCACCCCCCCTCACGAAAAAGTTGAAAAAAGACGAAATACCCCCCTCTCACGAAAAAATTGAAAAAAGACGAAACACCCCCCCCTTACGAAAAAGTTGAAAAAAGACGAAACACCCCCCCCTTGCGAAAACTTTTTTGAAGCCGAATTTCTTCATGAAAATTTTCAACTTTTTTCATGCCCAAATACTTCATGAAAATGTTCTACTTTTTTGAAGCCCAAATACTTCATGAAAATTTTCAACTTTTTTGAAGCAGAATTTCTTCATGAAAATTTTAAACTTTTTTGAAGCCGAATTTCTTCATGAAAATTTAAAACATTTTTGAAGCCCAAATACTTCATGAAAATTTTAAACTTTTTTGAAGCCGAATTTCTTCATGAAAATTTTAAACTTTTTTGAAGGCCAAATACTTCATGAAAATGTTCAACTTTTTTGAAGCCGAATTTCTTCATGAATATTTTCAATTGACCCACCCCCCCTCACGAAAAAGTTGAAAAAAGACGAAATACCCCCCTCTCACGAAAAAATTGAAAAAAGACGAAACACCCCCCCCTTACGAAAAAGTTGAAAAAAGACGAAACACCCCCCCCTTGCGAAAACTTTTTTGAAGCCGAATTTCTTCATGAAAATTTTCAACTTTTTTCATGCCCAAATACTTCATGAAAATGTTCTACTTTTTTGAAGCCCAAATACTTCATGAAAATTTTCAACTTTTTTGAAGCAGAATTTCTTCATGAAAATTTTAAACTTTTTTGAAGCCGAATTTCTTCATGAAAATTTTAAACTTTTTTGAAGCCCAAATACTTCATGAAAATTTTCAACTTTTGAAGCCGAATTTCTTCATGAAAATTTAAAACATTTTTGAAGCCCAAATACTTCATGAAAATTTTAAACTTTTTTGAAGCCGAATTTCTTCATGAAAATTTTAAACTTTTTTGAAGGCCAAATACTTCATGAAAATTTTCAACTTTTTTGAAGCCGAATTTCTTCATGAATATTTTCAATTGACCCACCCCCCCTCACGAAAAAGTTGAAAAAAGACGAAATACCCCCCTCTCACGAAAAAATTGAAAAAAGACGAAACACCCCCCCCTTACGAAAAAGTTGAAAAAAGACGAAACACCCCCCCCTTGCGAAAACTTTTTTGAAGCCGAATTTCTTCATGAAAATTTTCAACTTTTTTCATGCCCAAATACTTCATGAAAATGTTCTACTTTTTTGAAGCCCAAATACTTCATGAAAATTTTCAACTTTTTTGAAGCAGAATTTCTTCATGAAAATTTTAAACTTTTTTGAAGCCGAATTTCTTCATGAAAATTTTAAACATTTTTGAAGGCCAAATACTTCATGAAAATTTTCAACTTTTTTGAAGCCGAATTTCTTCATGAATATTTTCAATTGACCCACCCCCCTCACGAAAAAGTTGAAAAAAGACGAAATACCCCCCTCTCACGAAAAAATTGAAAAAAGACGAAACACCCCCCCCTTACGAAAAAGTTGAAAAAAGACGAAACACCCCCCCCTTGCGAAAACTTTTTTGAAGCCGAATTTCTTCATGAAAATTTTCAACTTTTTTCATGCCCAAATACTTCATGAAAATGTTCTACTTTTTTGAAGCCCAAATACTTCATGAAAATTTTCAACTTTTTTGAAGCAGAATTTCTTCATGAAAATTTTAAACTTTTTTGAAGCCGAATTTCTTCATGAAAATATAAAACATTTTTGAAGCCCAAATACTTCATGAAAATTTTAAACTTTTTTGAAGCCGAATTTCTTCATGAAAATTTTAAACTTTTTTGAAGGCCAAATACTTCATGAAAATTTTCAACTTTTTTGAAGCCGAATTTCTTCATGAATATTTTCAATTGACCCACCCACCCTCACGAAAAAGTTGAAAAAAGACGAAATACCCCCCTCTCACGAAAAAATTGAAAAAAGACGAAACACCCCCCCCTTACGAAAAAGTTGAAAAAAGACGAAACACCCCCCCCTTGCGAAAACTTTTTTGAAGCCGAATTTCTTCATGAAAATTTTCAACTTTTTTCATGCCCAAATACTTCATGAAAATGTTCTACTTTTTTGAAGCCCAAATACTTCATGAAAATTTTCAACTTTTTTGAAGCAGAATTTCTTCATGAAAATTTTAAACTTTTTTGAAGCCGAATTTCTTCATGAAAATTTTAAACTTTTTTGAAGCCCAAATACTTCATGAAAATTTTCAACTTTTGAAGCCGAATTTCTTCATGAAAATTTAAAACATTTTTGAAGCCCAAATACTTCATGAAAATTTTAAACTTTTTTGAAGCCGAATTTCTTCATGAAAATTTTAAACTTTTTTGAAGGCCAAATACTTCATGAAAATTTTCAACTTTTTTGAAGCCGAATTTCTTCATGAATATTTTCAATTGACCCACCCCCCCTCACGAAAAAGTTGAAAAAAGACGAAATACCCCCCTCTCACGAAAAAATTGAAAAAAGACGAAACACCCCCCCCTTACGAAAAAGTTGAAAAAAGACGAAACACCCCCCCCTTGCGAAAACTTTTTTGAAGCCGAATTTCTTCATGAAAATTTTCAACTTTTTTCATGCCCAAATACTTCATGAAAATGTTCTACTTTTTTGAAGCCCAAATACTTCATGAAAATTTTCAACTTTTGAAGCCGAATTTCTTCATGAAAATTTAAAACATTTTTGAAGCCCAAATACTTCATGAAAATTTTAAACTTTTTTGAAGCCGAATTTCTTCATGAAAATTTTAAACTTTTTTGAAGGCCAAATACTTCATGAAAATTTTCAACTTTTTTGAAGCCGAATTTCTTCATGAATATTTTCAATTGACCCACCCCCCCTCACGAAAAAGTTGAAAAAAGACGAAATACCCCCCTCTCACGAAAAAATTGAAAAAAGACGAAACACCCCCCCCTTACGAAAAAGTTGAAAAAAGACGAAACACCCCCCCCTTGCGAAAACTTTTTTGAAGCCGAATTTCTTCATGAAAATTTTCAACTTTTTTCATGCCCAAATACTTCATGAAAATGTTCTACTTTTTTGAAGCCCAAATACTTCATGAAAATTTTCAACTTTTTTGAAGCAGAATTTCTTCATGAAAATTTTAAACTTTTTTGAAGCCGAATTTCTTCATGAAAATTTAAAACATTTTTGAAGCCCAAATACTTCATGAAAATTTTAAACTTTTTTGAAGCCGAATTTCTTCATGAAAATTTTAAACTTTTTTGAAGGCCAAATACTTCATGAAAATTTTCAACTTTTTTGAAGCCGAATTTCTTCATGAATATTTTCAATTGACCCACCCCCCCTCACGAAAAAGTTGAAAAAAGACGAAATACCCCCCTCTCACGAAAAAATTGAAAAAAGACGAAACACCCCCCCCTTACGAAAAAGTTGAAAAAAGACGAAACACCCCCCCCTTGCGAAAACTTTTTTGAAGCCGAATTTCTTCATGAAAATTTTCAACTTTTTTCATGCCCAAATACTTCATGAAAATGTTCTACTTTTTTGAAGCCCAAATACTTCATGAAAATTTTCAACTTTTTTGAAGCAGAATTTCTTCATGAAAATTTTAAACTTTTTTGAAGCCGAATTTCTTCATGAAAATTTAAAACATTTTTGAAGCCCAAATACTTCATGAAAATTTTAAACTTTTTTGAAGCCGAATTTCTTCATGAAAATTTTAAACTTTTTTGAAGGCCAAATACTTCATGAAAATTTTCAACTTTTTTGAAGCCGAATTTCTTCATGAATATTTTCAATTGACCCACCCACCCTCACGAAAAAGTTGAAAAAAGACGAAATACCCCCCTCTCACGAAAAAATTGAAAAAAGACGAAACACCCCCCCCTTACGAAAAAGTTGAAAAAAGACGAAACACCCCCCCCTTGCGAAAACTTTTTTGAAGCCGAATTTCTTCATGAAAATTTTCAACTTTTTTCATGCCCAAATACTTCATGAAAATGTTCTACTTTTTTGAAGCCCAAATACTTCATGAAAATTTTCAACTTTTTTGAAGCAGAATTTCTTCATGAAAATTTTAAACTTTTTTGAAGCCGAATTTCTTCATGAAAATTTTAAACTTTTTTGAAGCCCAAATACTTCATGAAAATTTTCAACTTTTTTGAAGCAGAATTTCTTCATGAAAATTTTAAACTTTTTTGAAGCCGAATTTCTTCATGAAAATTTAAAACATTTTTGAAGCCCAAATACTTCATGAAAATTTTCAACTTTTTTGAATCCGAATTTCTTCATGAATATTTTCAACTTTTTTGAAGCCCAAATACTTCATGAAAATTTTCAACCTTTTTGAAGCCGAATTTCTTCATGAAAATTTAAAACTTTTTTAAATCCCAAATACTTCATGAAAATTTTAAACTTTTTTGAAGCCGAATTTCTTCATGAAAATTTAAAACATTTTTGAAGCCCAAATACTTCATGAAAATTTTAAACTTTTTTGAAGCCGAATTTCTTCATGAAAATTTTAAACTTTTTTGAAGGCCAAATACTTCATGAAAATTTTCAACTTTTTTGAAGCCGAATTTCTTCATGAATATTTTCAATTGACCCACCACCCCTCACGAAAAAGTTGAAAAAAGACGAAATACCCCCCTCTCACGAAAAAATTGAAAAAAGACGAAACACCCCCCCCTTACGAAAAAGTTGAAAAAAGACGAAACACCCCCCCCTTGCGAAAACTTTTTTGAAGCCGAATTTCTTCATGAAAATTTTCAACTTTTTTGAAGCCCAAATACTTCATGAAAATTTTCATCTTTTTTGAAGCCAAATTTCTTCATGAATATTTTCAATTGACCCACCCCCGCTTACGAAAAAGATGAAAAAAGACGAAACACCCCCCCCTTGCGAAAACTTTTTTGAAGCCGAATTTCTTCATGAATATTTTCAATTGACCCACCCCCTCACGAAAAAGTTTAAAAAAGACGAAACACACCCCTCTTACGAAAAAGTTGAAAAAAGACGAAACACCCCCCCCTTGCGAAAACTTTTTTGAAGCCGAATTTCTTCATGAAAATTTTCAACTTTTTTGAAGCCCAAATACTTCATGAAAATTATCAACTTTTTTGAAGCCAAATTTCTTCATGAATATTTTCAATTGACCCACCCCCGCTTACGAAAAAGTTGAAAAAAGACGAAACACCCCCCCCTTGCGAAAACTTTTTTGAAGCCGAATTTCTTCATGAATATTTTCAATTGACCCACCCCCCCTCACGAAAAAGTTGAAAAAAGACGAAACACCCCCCTCTTACGAAAAAGTTGAAAAAAGACGAAACACCCCCCCCTTACGAAAAAGTTGAAAAAAGACGAAACACCCCCCCCTTACGAAAAAGTTGAGAAAAGACGAAACACCCCCCCCTTGCGAAAACTTTTTTGAAGCCGAATTTCTTCATGAAAATTTAAAACATTTTTGAATCCCAAATACTTCATGAAAATTTTCAACTTTTTTGAAGCCAAATTTCTTCATGAATATTTTCAACTTTTTTGAAGCCCAAATACTTCATGAAAATTTTCAACCTTTTTGAAGCCGAATTTCTTCATGAAAATTTTCAACTTTTTTGAAGACGAATTTCTTCATGAATATTTTCAATTGACAAACCCCCCCTCACGAAAAAGTTGAAAAAAGACGAAACACCCCCCTCTTACGAAAAAGTTGAAAAAAGACGAAACACCCCCCCCTTACGAAAAAGTTGAAAAAAGACGAAACACCCCCCCCTTACGAAAAAGTTGAGAAAAGACGAAACACCCCCCCCTTACGAAAAAGTTGAAAAAAGTCGAAACACCCCCTCCTTGCGAAAACTTTTTTGAAGCCGAATTTCTTCATGAAAATTTTCAACTTTTTTCAAGCCGAATTTCTTCATGAAAATTTTCAACTTTTTTGAAGCCAAATTTCTTCATGAATATTTTCAATTGACCCACCCCCCCTCACGAAAAATTTGAAAAAAGACGAAACACCCCCCCCTTACGAAAAAGTTGAAAAAAGACGAAACACCCCCCCTTCCGAAAAAGTAGAAAAAAGACGAAACACCCCCCCCCTTGCGATAACTTTTTTGAAGCCGAATTTCTTCATGAATATTTTCAATTGACCCACCCCTCCTCACGAAAAATTTGATAAAAGAAGAAACACCCCCCCCTTGCGAAAAATTTTTTGAAGCCGAATTTCTTCATGAAAATTTTCAACTTTTTTCATGCCCAAATACTTCATGAAAATGTTCTACTTTTTTGAAGCCCAAATACTTCATGAAAATTTTCAACTTTTTTGAGGCAGAATTTCTTCATGAAAATTTTAAACTTTTTTGAAGCCGAATTTCTTCATGAAAATTTTAAACTTTTTTGAAGCCCAAATACTTCATGAAAATTTTCAACTTTTGAATCCGAATTTCTTCATGAATATTTTCAATTGACCCACCCCCCTCACGAAAAAGTTGAAAAAAGACGAAACACCCCCCTCTTACGAAAAAGTTGAAAAAAGACGAAACACCCCCCTCTTACGAAAAAGTTGAAGAAAGACGAAACACCCCCTCTTACGAAAAAATTTAAAAAAGACGAAACACCCCCCCCTTACGAAAAAGTTGAAAAAAGACGAAACACCCCCCCCTTGCGAAAACTTTTTTGAAGCCGAATTTGTTCATGAAAATTTTCAACTTTTTTGAAGCCAAATACTTCATGAAAATTTTCAACTTTTTTGAAGCCGAATTTCTTCATGGAAATTTTTAACTTTTTTGAAGCCGAATTTCTTCATGAAAATTTAAAAAAAATTTCAAGCCCAAATACTTCATGACAATTTTCAACTTTTGAATCCGAATTTCTTCATGAATATTTTCAATTGACCCACCCCCCTCACGAAAAAGTTGAAAAAAGACGAAACACCCCCCTCTTACGAAAAAGTTGAAAAAAGACGAAACACCCCCCCTTACGAAAAAGTTGAAAAAAGACGAAACACCCCCCCCTTACGAAAAAGTTGAGAAAAGACGAAACACCCCCCCCCCTTACGAAAAAGTTGAAAAAAGTCGAAACACCCCCCCCTTGCGAAAACTTTTCTGAAGCCGAATTTCTTCATGAAAATTTTGAACTTTTTTGAAGCCCAAATACTTCATGAAAATTTTCAACTTTTTTGAAGCCCAAATACTTCATGAAAATGTTCAACTTTTTTGAAGGCCAAATACTTCATGAAAATTTTCAACCTTTTTGAAGCCGAATTTCTTCATGAAAATTTTCAACTTTTTTGAAACCGAATTTCTTCATGAATATTTTCAATTGACCCACCCCCCCTCACGAAAAAGTTGAAAAAAGAAGAAACACCCCCCTCTTACGAAAAAGTTGAAAAAAGACGAAACACCCCCCCCTTACGAAAAAGTTGAAAAAAGACGAAACACCCCCCCCTTACGAAAAAGTTGAGAAAAGATGAAACACCCCCCCCTTGCGAAAACTTTTTTGAAGCCGAATTTCTTCATGAAAATTTTCAACTTTTTTGAAGCCCAAATACTTCATGAAAATTTTCAACTTTTTTGAAGCCGAATTTCTTCATGAATACTTTCAACTTTTTTGAAGCCCAAATACTTCATGAAAATTTTCAACTTTTTTGAAGCCCAAATACTTCTTGAAAAATTTCAATTAACCAACCCCCCCTCATGAAAAAGTTGAAAAAAGAGGAAACACCCCCCCCTTACGAAAAAGTTGAAAAAAGACGAAACACCCCCCCCTTACGAAAAAGTTGAGAAAAGACGAAACACCCCCCCCTTACGAAAAAGTTGAAAAAAGTCGAAACACCCCCCCCTTGCGAAAACTTTTTTGAAGCCAAATTTCTTCATGAAAATTTTCAACTTTTTTGAAGGCCAAATACTTCAGGAAAATTTTCAACCTTTTTGAAGCCGAATTTCTTCATGAAAATTTTCAACTTTTTTGAAGCCGAATTTCTTCATGAATATTTTCAATTGACCCACCCCCCCTCACGAAAAAGTTGAAAAAAGACGAAACACCCCCCTCTTACGAAAAAGTTGAAAAAAGACGAAACACCCCCCCCTTACGAAAAAGTTGAAAAAAGACGAAACACCCCCTCCTTACGAAAAAGTTGAGAAAAGACGAAACACCCCCCCCTTGCGAAAACTTTTTTGAAGCCGAATTTCTTCATGAAAATTTTCAACTTTTTTGAAGCCCAAATACTTCATGAAAATTTTCAACTTTTTTGAAGCCGAATTTCTTCATGAAAATTTTCAACTTTTTTGAAGCCGAATTTCTTCATGAAAATTTAAAACATTTTTGAAGCCCAAATACTTCATGAAAATTTTCAACTTTTTTGAAGCCCAAATACTTCATGAAAATTTTCAACTTTTTTGAAGCCGAATTTCTTCATGAATATTTTCAACTTTTTTGAAGCCCAAATACTTCCTGAAAATTTTAAACTTTTTTGAAGCTGAATTTCTTCATGAAAATTTTATACTTTTTTGAAGCCCAAATACTTCATGAAAATTTTCAACCTTTTTGAAGCTGAATTTCTTCATGAAAATTCTAAACTTTTTTGAAGCCCAAATACTTCCTGAAAATTTTCAACTTTTTTGAAGCCGAATTTCTTCATGAATATTTTCAACTTTTTTGAAGCCCAAATACTTCATGAAAATTTTCAACCTTTTTGAAGCAGAATTTCTTCATGAATATTTTCAACTTTTTTGAAGCCCAAATACTTCCTGAAAATCTTAAACTTTTTTGAAGCCGAATTTCTTCATGAATATTTTCAATTGACCCACCCCCGCTTACGAAAAAGTTGAAAAAAGACGAAACACAACCCTCTTACGAAAAAGTTGAAAAAAGACGAAACACCCCCCCTTACGAAAAAGTTGAAAAAAGACGAAACCCCCCCCCTTGCGAAAACTTTTTTGAAGCCGAATTTCTTCATGAAAATTTTCAACGTTTTTGAAGCCCAAATACTTCCTGAAAATTTTAAACTTTTTTGAAGCCGAATTTCTTCATGAAAATTTTCAACTTTTTTGAATCCCAAATACTTCATGAAAATTTTCAACTTTTTTTAAGCCGAATTTCTACATGAAAATTTTCAACTTTTTTGAAGCCCAAATACTTCATGAAAATTTTCAACTTTTTTGAAGCACAAATACCTCATGAAAATTTTCAACTTTTTTGAAGTCCAAATACTTCATGAAAACGTTCAACTTTTTTGAAGCCGAATTTCTTCATGAACATTTTCAACTTTTTTGAAACCCAAATACTTCATGAAAATTTTCAACTTTTTTGAAGCCGAATTTCTTCATGAAAATTTTAAACTTTTTTGAAGCCGAATTTCTTCATGAAAATTTTAAACATTTTTGAAGGCCAAATACTTCATGAAAATTTTCAACTTTTTTGAAGCCGAATTTCTTCATGAATATTTTCAATTGACCCACCCCCCTCACGAAAAAGTTGAAAAAAGACGAAATACCCCCCTCTCACGAAAAAATTGAAAAAAGACGAAACACCCCCCCCTTACGAAAAAGTTGAAAAAAGACGAAACACCCCCCCCTTGCGAAAACTTTTTTGAAGCCGAATTTCTTCATGAAAATTTTCAACTTTTTTCATGCCCAAATACTTCATGAAAATGTTCTACTTTTTTGAAGCCCAAATACTTCATGAAAATTTTCAACTTTTTTGAAGCAGAATTTCTTCATGAAAATTTTAAACTTTTTTGAAGCCGAATTTCTTCATGAAAATATAAAACATTTTTGAAGCCCAAATACTTCATGAAAATTTTAAACTTTTTTGAAGCCGAATTTCTTCATGAAAATTTTAAACTTTTTTGAAGGCCAAATACTTCATGAAAATTTTCAACTTTTTTGAAGCCGAATTTCTTCATGAATATTTTCAATTGACCCACCCACCCTCACGAAAAAGTTGAAAAAAGACGAAATACCCCCCTCTCACGAAAAAATTGAAAAAAGACGAAACACCCCCCCCTTACGAAAAAGTTGAAAAAAGACGAAACACCCCCCCCTTGCGAAAACTTTTTTGAAGCCGAATTTCTTCATGAAAATTTTCAACTTTTTTCATGCCCAAATACTTCATGAAAATGTTCTACTTTTTTGAAGCCCAAATACTTCATGAAAATTTTCAACTTTTTTGAAGCAGAATTTCTTCATGAAAATTTTAAACTTTTTTGAAGCCGAATTTCTTCATGAAAATTTTAAACTTTTTTGAAGCCCAAATACTTCATGAAAATTTTCAACTTTTGAAGCCGAATTTCTTCATGAAAATTTAAAACATTTTTGAAGCCCAAATACTTCATGAAAATTTTAAACTTTTTTGAAGCCGAATTTCTTCATGAAAATTTTAAACTTTTTTGAAGGCCAAATACTTCATGAAAATTTTCAACTTTTTTGAAGCCGAATTTCTTCATGAATATTTTCAATTGACCCACCCCCCCTCACGAAAAAGTTGAAAAAAGACGAAATACCCCCCTCTCACGAAAAAATTGAAAAAAGACGAAACACCCCCCCCTTACGAAAAAGTTGAAAAAAGACGAAACACCCCCCCCTTGCGAAAACTTTTTTGAAGCCGAATTTCTTCATGAAAATTTTCAACTTTTTTCATGCCCAAATACTTCATGAAAATGTTCTACTTTTTTGAAGCCCAAATACTTCATGAAAATTTTCAACTTTTGAAGCCGAATTTCTTCATGAAAATTTAAAACATTTTTGAAGCCCAAATACTTCATGAAAATTTTAAACTTTTTTGAAGCCGAATTTCTTCATGAAAATTTTAAACTTTTTTGAAGGCCAAATACTTCATGAAAATTTTCAACTTTTTTGAAGCCGAATTTCTTCATGAATATTTTCAATTGACCCACCCCCCCTCACGAAAAAGTTGAAAAAAGACGAAATACCCCCCTCTCACGAAAAAATTGAAAAAAGACGAAACACCCCCCCCTTACGAAAAAGTTGAAAAAAGACGAAACACCCCCCCCTTGCGAAAACTTTTTTGAAGCCGAATTTCTTCATGAAAATTTTCAACTTTTTTCATGCCCAAATACTTCATGAAAATGTTCTACTTTTTTGAAGCCCAAATACTTCATGAAAATTTTCAACTTTTTTGAAGCAGAATTTCTTCATGAAAATTTTAAACTTTTTTGAAGCCGAATTTCTTCATGAAAATTTAAAACATTTTTGAAGCCCAAATACTTCATGAAAATTTTAAACTTTTTTGAAGCCGAATTTCTTCATGAAAATTTTAAACTTTTTTGAAGGCCAAATACTTCATGAAAATTTTAAACTTTTTTGAAGCCGAATTTCTTCATGAATATTTTCAATTGACCCACCCCCCCTCACGAAAAAGTTGAAAAAAGACGAAACACCCCCCTCTTACGAAAAAGTTGAAAAAAGACGAAACACCCCCCCCTTACGAAAAAGTTGAAAAAAGACGAAACACCCCCTCCTTACGAAAAAGTTGAGAAAAGACGAAACACCCCCCCCTTGCGAAAACTTTTTTGAAGCCGAATTTCTTCATGAAAATTTTCAACTTTTTTCATGCCCAAATACTTCATGAAAATGTTCTACTTTTTTGAAGCCCAAATACTTCATGAAAATTTTCAACTTTTTTGAGGCAGAATTTCTTCATGAAAATTTTAAACTTTTTTGAAGCCGAATTTCTTCATGAAAATTTTAAACTTTTTTGAAGCCCAAATACTTCATGAAAATTTTCAACTTTTGAATCCGAATTTCTTCATGAATATTTTCAATTGACCCACCCCCCTCACGAAAAAGTTGAAAAAAGACGAAACACCCCCCTCTTACGAAAAAGTTGAAAAAAGACGAAACACCCCCCTCTTACGAAAAAGTTGAAGAAAGACGAAACACCCCCTCTTACGAAAAAATTTAAAAAAGACGAAACACCCCCCCCTTACGAAAAAGTTGAAAAAAGACGAAACACCCCCCCCTTGCGAAAACTTTTTTGAAGCCGAATTTGTTCATGAAAATTTTCAACTTTTTTGAAGCCAAATACTTCATGAAAATTTTCAACTTTTTTGAAGCCGAATTTCTTCATGGAAATTTTTAACTTTTTTGAAGCCGAATTTCTTCATGAAAATTTAAAAAAAATTTCAAGCCCAAATACTTCATGACAATTTTCAACTTTTGAATCCGAATTTCTTCATGAATATTTTCAATTGACCCACCCCCCTCACGAAAAAGTTGAAAAAAGACGAAACACCCCCCTCTTACGAAAAAGTTGAAAAAAGACGAAACACCCCCCCTTACGAAAAAGTTGAAAAAAGACGAAACACCCCCCCCTTACGAAAAAGTTGAGAAAAGACGAAACACCCCCCCCCCTTACGAAAAAGTTGAAAAAAGTCGAAACACCCCCCCCTTGCGAAAACTTTTCTGAAGCCGAATTTCTTCATGAAAATTTTGAACTTTTTTGAAGCCCAAATACTTCATGAAAATTTTCAACTTTTTTGAAGCCCAAATACTTCATGAAAATGTTCAACTTTTTTGAAGGCCAAATACTTCATGAAAATTTTCAACCTTTTTGAAGCCGAATTTCTTCATGAAAATTTTCAACTTTTTTGAAACCGAATTTCTTCATGAATATTTTCAATTGACCCACCCCCCCTCACGAAAAAGTTGAAAAAAGAAGAAACACCCCCCTCTTACGAAAAAGTTGAAAAAAGACGAAACACCCCCCCCTTACGAAAAAGTTGAAAAAAGACGAAACACCCCCCCCTTACGAAAAAGTTGAGAAAAGATGAAACACCCCCCCCTTGCGAAAACTTTTTTGAAGCCGAATTTCTTCATGAAAATTTTCAACTTTTTTGAAGCCCAAATACTTCATGAAAATTTTCAACTTTTTTGAAGCCGAATTTCTTCATGAATACTTTCAACTTTTTTGAAGCCCAAATACTTCATGAAAATTTTCAACTTTTTTGAAGCCCAAATACTTCTTGAAAAATTTCAATTAACCAACCCCCCCTCATGAAAAAGTTGAAAAAAGAGGAAACACCCCCCCCTTACGAAAAAGTTGAAAAAAGACGAAACACCCCCCCCTTACGAAAAAGTTGAGAAAAGACGAAACACCCCCCCCTTACGAAAAAGTTGAAAAAAGTCGAAACACCCCCCCCTTGCGAAAACTTTTTTGAAGCCAAATTTCTTCATGAAAATTTTCAACTTTTTTGAAGGCCAAATACTTCAGGAAAATTTTCAACCTTTTTGAAGCCGAATTTCTTCATGAAAATTTTCAACTTTTTTGAAGCCGAATTTCTTCATGAATATTTTCAATTGACCCACCCCCCCTCACGAAAAAGTTGAAAAAAGACGAAACACCCCCCTCTTACGAAAAAGTTGAAAAAAGACGAAACACCCCCCCCTTACGAAAAAGTTGAAAAAAGACGAAACACCCCCTCCTTACGAAAAAGTTGAGAAAAGACGAAACACCCCCCCCTTGCGAAAACTTTTTTGAAGCCGAATTTCTTCATGAAAATTTTCAACTTTTTTGAAGCCCAAATACTTCATGAAAATTTTCAACTTTTTTGAAGCCGAATTTCTTCATGAAAATTTTCAACTTTTTTGAAGCCGAATTTCTTCATGAAAATTTAAAACATTTTTGAAGCCCAAATACTTCATGAAAATTTTCAACTTTTTTGAAGCCCAAATACTTCATGAAAATTTTCAACTTTTTTGAAGCCGAATTTCTTCATGAATATTTTCAACTTTTTTGAAGCCCAAATACTTCCTGAAAATTTTAAACTTTTTTGAAGCTGAATTTCTTCATGAAAATTTTATACTTTTTTGAAGCCCAAATACTTCATGAAAATGTTCTACTTTTTTGAAGCCCAAATACTTCATGAAAATTTTCAACTTTTTTGAAGCAGAATTTCTTCATGAAAATTTTAAACTTTTTTGAAGCCGAATTTCTTCATGAAAATTTTAAACTTTTTTGAAGCCCAAATACTTCATGAAAATTTTCAACTTTTGAAGCCGAATTTCTTCATGAAAATTTAAAACATTTTTGAAGCCCAAATACTTCATGAAAATTTTAAACTTTTTTGAAGCCGAATTTCTTCATGAAAATTTTAAACTTTTTTGAAGGCCAAATACTTCATGAAAATTTTCAACTTTTTTGAAGCCGAATTTCTTCATGAATATTTTCAATTGACCCACCCCCCCTCACGAAAAAGTTGAAAAAAGACGAAATACCCCCCTCTCACGAAAAAATTGAAAAAAGACGAAACACCCCCCCCTTACGAAAAAGTTGAAAAAAGACGAAACACCCCCCCCTTGCGAAAACTTTTTTGAAGCCGAATTTCTTCATGAAAATTTTCAACTTTTTTGAAGCCCAAATACTTCATGAAAATTTTCATCTTTTTTGAAGCCAAATTTCTTCATGAATATTTTCAATTGACCCACCCCCGCTTACGAAAAAGATGAAAAAAGACGAAACACCCCCCCCTTGCGAAAACTTTTTTGAAGCCGAATTTCTTCATGAATATTTTCAATTGACCCACCCCCTCACGAAAAAGTTTAAAAAAGACGAAACACACCCCTCTTACGAAAAAGTTGAAAAAAGACGAAACACCCCCCCCTTGCGAAAACTTTTTTGAAGCCGAATTTCTTCATGAAAATTTTCAACTTTTTTGAAGCCCAAATACTTCATGAAAATTATCAACTTTTTTGAAGCCAAATTTCTTCATGAATATTTTCAATTGACCCACCCCCGCTTACGAAAAAGTTGAAAAAAGACGAAACACCCCCCCCTTGCGAAAACTTTTTTGAAGCCGAATTTCTTCATGAATATTTTCAATTGACCCACCCCCCCTCACGAAAAAGTTGAAAAAAGACGAAACACCCCCCTCTTACGAAAAAGTTGAAAAAAGACGAAACACCCCCCCCTTACGAAAAAGTTGAAAAAAGACGAAACACCCCCCCCTTACGAAAAAGTTGAGAAAAGACGAAACACCCCCCCCTTGCGAAAACTTTTTTGAAGCCGAATTTCTTCATGAAAATTTAAAACATTTTTGAATCCCAAATACTTCATGAAAATTTTCAACTTTTTTGAAGCCAAATTTCTTCATGAATATTTTCAACTTTTTTGAAGCCCAAATACTTCATGAAAATTTTCAACCTTTTTGAAGCCGAATTTCTTCATGAAAATTTTCAACTTTTTTGAAGACGAATTTCTTCATGAATATTTTCAATTGACAAACCCCCCCTCACGAAAAAGTTGAAAAAAGACGAAACACCCCCCTCTTACGAAAAAGTTGAAAAAAGACGAAACACCCCCCCCTTACGAAAAAGTTGAAAAAAGACGAAACACCCCCCCCTTACGAAAAAGTTGAGAAAAGACGAAACACCCCCCCCTTACGAAAAAGTTGAAAAAAGTCGAAACACCCCCTCCTTGCGAAAACTTTTTTGAAGCCGAATTTCTTCATGAAAATTTTCAACTTTTTTCAAGCCGAATTTCTTCATGAAAATTTTCAACTTTTTTGAAGCCAAATTTCTTCATGAATATTTTCAATTGACCCACCCCCCCTCACGAAAAATTTGAAAAAAGACGAAACACCCCCCCCTTACGAAAAAGTTGAAAAAAGACGAAACACCCCCCCTTCCGAAAAAGTAGAAAAAAGACGAAACACCCCCCCCCTTGCGATAACTTTTTTGAAGCCGAATTTCTTCATGAATATTTTCAATTGACCCACCCCTCCTCACGAAAAATTTGATAAAAGAAGAAACACCCCCCCCTTGCGAAAAATTTTTTGAAGCCGAATTTCTTCATGAAAATTTTCAACTTTTTTCATGCCCAAATACTTCATGAAAATGTTCTACTTTTTTGAAGCCCAAATACTTCATGAAAATTTTCAACTTTTTTGAGGCAGAATTTCTTCATGAAAATTTTAAACTTTTTTGAAGCCGAATTTCTTCATGAAAATTTTAAACTTTTTTGAAGCCCAAATACTTCATGAAAATTTTCAACTTTTGAATCCGAATTTCTTCATGAATATTTTCAATTGACCCACCCCCCTCACGAAAAAGTTGAAAAAAGACGAAACACCCCCCTCTTACGAAAAAGTTGAAAAAAGACGAAACACCCCCCTCTTACGAAAAAGTTGAAGAAAGACGAAACACCCCCTCTTACGAAAAAATTTAAAAAAGACGAAACACCCCCCCCTTACGAAAAAGTTGAAAAAAGACGAAACACCCCCCCCTTGCGAAAACTTTTTTGAAGCCGAATTTGTTCATGAAAATTTTCAACTTTTTTGAAGCCAAATACTTCATGAAAATTTTCAACTTTTTTGAAGCCGAATTTCTTCATGGAAATTTTTAACTTTTTTGAAGCCGAATTTCTTCATGAAAATTTAAAAAAAATTTCAAGCCCAAATACTTCATGACAATTTTCAACTTTTGAATCCGAATTTCTTCATGAATATTTTCAATTGACCCACCCCCCTCACGAAAAAGTTGAAAAAAGACGAAACACCCCCCTCTTACGAAAAAGTTGAAAAAAGACGAAACACCCCCCCTTACGAAAAAGTTGAAAAAAGACGAAACACCCCCCCCTTACGAAAAAGTTGAGAAAAGACGAAACACCCCCCCCCCTTACGAAAAAGTTGAAAAAAGTCGAAACACCCCCCCCTTGCGAAAACTTTTCTGAAGCCGAATTTCTTCATGAAAATTTTGAACTTTTTTGAAGCCCAAATACTTCATGAAAATTTTCAACTTTTTTGAAGCCCAAATACTTCATGAAAATGTTCAACTTTTTTGAAGGCCAAATACTTCATGAAAATTTTCAACCTTTTTGAAGCCGAATTTCTTCATGAAAATTTTCAACTTTTTTGAAACCGAATTTCTTCATGAATATTTTCAATTGACCCACCCCCCCTCACGAAAAAGTTGAAAAAAGAAGAAACACCCCCCTCTTACGAAAAAGTTGAAAAAAGACGAAACACCCCCCCCTTACGAAAAAGTTGAAAAAAGACGAAACACCCCCCCCTTACGAAAAAGTTGAGAAAAGATGAAACACCCCCCCCTTGCGAAAACTTTTTTGAAGCCGAATTTCTTCATGAAAATTTTCAACTTTTTTGAAGCCCAAATACTTCATGAAAATTTTCAACTTTTTTGAAGCCGAATTTCTTCATGAATACTTTCAACTTTTTTGAAGCCCAAATACTTCATGAAAATTTTCAACTTTTTTGAAGCCCAAATACTTCTTGAAAAATTTCAATTAACCAACCCCCCCTCATGAAAAAGTTGAAAAAAGAGGAAACACCCCCCCCTTACGAAAAAGTTGAAAAAAGACGAAACACCCCCCCCTTACGAAAAAGTTGAGAAAAGACGAAACACCCCCCCCTTACGAAAAAGTTGAAAAAAGTCGAAACACCCCCCCCTTGCGAAAACTTTTTTGAAGCCAAATTTCTTCATGAAAATTTTCAACTTTTTTGAAGGCCAAATACTTCAGGAAAATTTTCAACCTTTTTGAAGCCGAATTTCTTCATGAAAATTTTCAACTTTTTTGAAGCCGAATTTCTTCATGAATATTTTCAATTGACCCACCCCCCCTCACGAAAAAGTTGAAAAAAGACGAAACACCCCCCTCTTACGAAAAAGTTGAAAAAAGACGAAACACCCCCCCCTTACGAAAAAGTTGAAAAAAGACGAAACACCCCCTCCTTACGAAAAAGTTGAGAAAAGACGAAACACCCCCCCCTTGCGAAAACTTTTTTGAAGCCGAATTTCTTCATGAAAATTTTCAACTTTTTTGAAGCCCAAATACTTCATGAAAATTTTCAACTTTTTTGAAGCCGAATTTCTTCATGAAAATTTTCAACTTTTTTGAAGCCGAATTTCTTCATGAAAATTTAAAACATTTTTGAAGCCCAAATACTTCATGAAAATTTTCAACTTTTTTGAAGCCCAAATACTTCATGAAAATTTTCAACTTTTTTGAAGCCGAATTTCTTCATGAATATTTTCAACTTTTTTGAAGCCCAAATACTTCCTGAAAATTTTAAACTTTTTTGAAGCTGAATTTCTTCATGAAAATTTTATACTTTTTTGAAGCCCAAATACTTCATGAAAATTTTCAACCTTTTTGAAGCTGAATTTCTTCATGAAAATTCTAAACTTTTTTGAAGCCCAAATACTTCCTGAAAATTTTCAACTTTTTTGAAGCCGAATTTCTTCATGAATATTTTCAACTTTTTTGAAGCCCAAATACTTCATGAAAATTTTCAACCTTTTTGAAGCAGAATTTCTTCATGAATATTTTCAACTTTTTTGAAGCCCAAATACTTCCTGAAAATCTTAAACTTTTTTGAAGCCGAATTTCTTCATGAATATTTTCAATTGACCCACCCCCGCTTACGAAAAAGTTGAAAAAAGACGAAACACAACCCTCTTACGAAAAAGTTGAAAAAAGACGAAACACCCCCCCTTACGAAAAAGTTGAAAAAAGACGAAACCCCCCCCCTTGCGAAAACTTTTTTGAAGCCGAATTTCTTCATGAAAATTTTCAACGTTTTTGAAGCCCAAATACTTCCTGAAAATTTTAAACTTTTTTGAAGCCGAATTTCTTCATGAAAATTTTCAACTTTTTTGAATCCCAAATACTTCATGAAAATTTTCAACTTTTTTTAAGCCGAATTTCTACATGAAAATTTTCAACTTTTTTGAAGCCCAAATACTTCATGAAAATTTTCAACTTTTTTGAAGCACAAATACCTCATGAAAATTTTCAACTTTTTTGAAGTCCAAATACTTCATGAAAACGTTCAACTTTTTTGAAGCCGAATTTCTTCATGAACATTTTCAACTTTTTTGAAACCCAAATACTTCATGAAAATTTTCAACTTTTTTGAAGCCGAATTTCTTCATGAAAATTTTAAACTTTTTTGAAGCCGAATTTCTTCATGAAAATTTTAAACATTTTTGAAGGCCAAATACTTCATGAAAATTTTCAACTTTTTTGAAGCCGAATTTCTTCATGAATATTTTCAATTGACCCACCCCCCTCACGAAAAAGTTGAAAAAAGACGAAATACCCCCCTCTCACGAAAAAATTGAAAAAAGACGAAACACCCCCCCCTTACGAAAAAGTTGAAAAAAGACGAAACACCCCCCCCTTGCGAAAACTTTTTTGAAGCCGAATTTCTTCATGAAAATTTTCAACTTTTTTCATGCCCAAATACTTCATGAAAATGTTCTACTTTTTTGAAGCCCAAATACTTCATGAAAATTTTCAACTTTTTTGAAGCAGAATTTCTTCATGAAAATTTTAAACTTTTTTGAAGCCGAATTTCTTCATGAAAATATAAAACATTTTTGAAGCCCAAATACTTCATGAAAATTTTAAACTTTTTTGAAGCCGAATTTCTTCATGAAAATTTTAAACTTTTTTGAAGGCCAAATACTTCATGAAAATTTTCAACTTTTTTGAAGCCGAATTTCTTCATGAATATTTTCAATTGACCCACCCACCCTCACGAAAAAGTTGAAAAAAGACGAAATACCCCCCTCTCACGAAAAAATTGAAAAAAGACGAAACACCCCCCCCTTACGAAAAAGTTGAAAAAAGACGAAACACCCCCCCCTTGCGAAAACTTTTTTGAAGCCGAATTTCTTCATGAAAATTTTCAACTTTTTTCATGCCCAAATACTTCATGAAAATGTTCTACTTTTTTGAAGCCCAAATACTTCATGAAAATTTTCAACTTTTTTGAAGCAGAATTTCTTCATGAAAATTTTAAACTTTTTTGAAGCCGAATTTCTTCATGAAAATTTTAAACTTTTTTGAAGCCCAAATACTTCATGAAAATTTTCAACTTTTGAAGCCGAATTTCTTCATGAAAATTTAAAACATTTTTGAAGCCCAAATACTTCATGAAAATTTTAAACTTTTTTGAAGCCGAATTTCTTCATGAACATTTTCAACTTTTTTGAAACCCAAATACTTCATGAAAATTTTCAACTTTTTTGAAGCCGAATTTCTTCATGAAAATTTTAAACTTTTTTGAAGCCGAATTTCTTCATGAAAATTTTAAACATTTTTGAAGGCCAAATACTTCATGAAAATTTTCAACTTTTTTGAAGCCGAATTTCTTCATGAATATTTTCAATTGACCCACCCCCCTCACGAAAAAGTTGAAAAAAGACGAAATACCCCCCTCTCACGAAAAAATTGAAAAAAGACGAAACACCCCCCCCTTACGAAAAAGTTGAAAAAAGACGAAACACCCCCCCCTTGCGAAAACTTTTTTGAAGCCGAATTTCTTCATGAAAATTTTCAACTTTTTTCATGCCCAAATACTTCATGAAAATGTTCTACTTTTTTGAAGCCCAAATACTTCATGAAAATTTTCAACTTTTTTGAAGCAGAATTTCTTCATGAAAATTTTAAACTTTTTTGAAGCCGAATTTCTTCATGAAAATATAAAACATTTTTGAAGCCCAAATACTTCATGAAAATTTTAAACTTTTTTGAAGCCGAATTTCTTCATGAAAATTTTAAACTTTTTTGAAGCCCAAATACTTCATGAAAATTTTCAACTTTTGAATCCGAATTTCTTCATGAATATTTTCAATTGACCCACCCCCCTCACGAAAAAGTTGAAAAAAGACGAAACACCCCCCTCTTACGAAAAAGTTGAAAAAAGACGAAACGCCCCCCTCTTACGAAAAAGTTGAAAAAAGACGAAACACCCCCTCTTACGAAAAAATTTAAAAAAGACGAAACACCCCCCCCTTACGAAAAAGTTGAAAAAAGACGAAACACCCCCCCCTTGCGAAAACTTTTTTGAAGCCGAATTTCTTCATGAAAATTTTCAACTTTTTTGAAGCCAAATACTTCATGAAAATTTTCAACTTTTTTGAAGCCGAATTTCTTCATGGAAATTTTTAACTTTTTTGAAGCCGAATTTCTTCATGAAAATTTAAAAAAAATTTCAAGCCCAAATACTTCATGACAATTTTCAACTTTTTTGAATCCGAATTTCTTCATGAATATTTTCAACTTTTTTGAAGCCCAAATACTTCATGAAAATTTTCAACCTTTTTGAAGCCGAATTTCTTCATGAAAATTTAAAACTTTTTTAAATCCCAAATACTTCATGAAAATTTTAAACTTTTTTGAAGCCGAATTTCTTCATGAAAATTTAAAACATTTTTGAAGCCCAAATACTTCATGAAAATTTTAAACTTTTTTGAAGCCGAATTTCTTCATGAAAATTTTAAACTTTTTTGAAGGCCAAATACTTCATGAAAATTTTCAACTTTTTTGAAGCCGAATTTCTTCATGAATATTTTCAATTGACCCACCACCCCTCACGAAAAAGTTGAAAAAAGACGAAATACCCCCCTCTCACGAAAAAATTGAAAAAAGACGAAACACCCCCCCCTTACGAAAAAGTTGAAAAAAGACGAAACACCCCCCCCTTGCGAAAACTTTTTTGAAGCCGAATTTCTTCATGAAAATTTTCAACTTTTTTGAAGCCCAAATACTTCATGAAAATTTTCATCTTTTTTGAAGCCAAATTTCTTCATGAATATTTTCAATTGACCCACCCCCGCTTACGAAAAAGATGAAAAAAGACGAAACACCCCCCCCTTGCGAAAACTTTTTTGAAGCCGAATTTCTTCATGAATATTTTCAATTGACCCACCCCCTCACGAAAAAGTTTAAAAAAGACGAAACACACCCCTCTTACGAAAAAGTTGAAAAAAGACGAAACACCCCCCCCTTGCGAAAACTTTTTTGAAGCCGAATTTCTTCATGAAAATTTTCAACTTTTTTGAAGCCCAAATACTTCATGAAAATTATCAACTTTTTTGAAGCCAAATTTCTTCATGAATATTTTCAATTGACCCACCCCCGCTTACGAAAAAGTTGAAAAAAGACGAAACACCCCCCCCTTGCGAAAACTTTTTTGAAGCCGAATTTCTTCATGAATATTTTCAATTGACCCACCCCCCCTCACGAAAAAGTTGAAAAAAGACGAAACACCCCCCTCTTACGAAAAAGTTGAAAAAAGACGAAACACCCCCCCCTTACGAAAAAGTTGAAAAAAGACGAAACACCCCCCCCTTACGAAAAAGTTGAGAAAAGACGAAACACCCCCCCCTTGCGAAAACTTTTTTGAAGCCGAATTTCTTCATGAAAATTTAAAACATTTTTGAATCCCAAATACTTCATGAAAATTTTCAACTTTTTTGAAGCCAAATTTCTTCATGAATATTTTCAACTTTTTTGAAGCCCAAATACTTCATGAAAATTTTCAACCTTTTTGAAGCCGAATTTCTTCATGAAAATTTTCAACTTTTTTGAAGACGAATTTCTTCATGAATATTTTCAATTGACAAACCCCCCCTCACGAAAAAGTTGAAAAAAGACGAAACACCCCCCTCTTACGAAAAAGTTGAAAAAAGACGAAACACCCCCCCCTTACGAAAAAGTTGAAAAAAGACGAAACACCCCCCCCTTACGAAAAAGTTGAGAAAAGACGAAACACCCCCCCCTTACGAAAAAGTTGAAAAAAGTCGAAACACCCCCTCCTTGCGAAAACTTTTTTGAAGCCGAATTTCTTCATGAAAATTTTCAACTTTTTTCAAGCCGAATTTCTTCATGAAAATTTTCAACTTTTTTGAAGCCAAATTTCTTCATGAATATTTTCAATTGACCCACCCCCCCTCACGAAAAATTTGAAAAAAGACGAAACACCCCCCCCTTACGAAAAAGTTGAAAAAAGACGAAACACCCCCCCTTCCGAAAAAGTAGAAAAAAGACGAAACACCCCCCCCCTTGCGATAACTTTTTTGAAGCCGAATTTCTTCATGAATATTTTCAATTGACCCACCCCTCCTCACGAAAAATTTGATAAAAGAAGAAACACCCCCCCCTTGCGAAAAATTTTTTGAAGCCGAATTTCTTCATGAAAATTTTCAACTTTTTTCATGCCCAAATACTTCATGAAAATGTTCTACTTTTTTGAAGCCCAAATACTTCATGAAAATTTTCAACTTTTTTGAGGCAGAATTTCTTCATGAAAATTTTAAACTTTTTTGAAGCCGAATTTCTTCATGAAAATTTTAAACTTTTTTGAAGCCCAAATACTTCATGAAAATTTTCAACTTTTGAATCCGAATTTCTTCATGAATATTTTCAATTGACCCACCCCCCTCACGAAAAAGTTGAAAAAAGACGAAACACCCCCCTCTTACGAAAAAGTTGAAAAAAGACGAAACACCCCCCTCTTACGAAAAAGTTGAAGAAAGACGAAACACCCCCTCTTACGAAAAAATTTAAAAAAGACGAAACACCCCCCCCTTACGAAAAAGTTGAAAAAAGACGAAACACCCCCCCCTTGCGAAAACTTTTTTGAAGCCGAATTTGTTCATGAAAATTTTCAACTTTTTTGAAGCCAAATACTTCATGAAAATTTTCAACTTTTTTGAAGCCGAATTTCTTCATGGAAATTTTTAACTTTTTTGAAGCCGAATTTCTTCATGAAAATTTAAAAAAAATTTCAAGCCCAAATACTTCATGACAATTTTCAACTTTTGAATCCGAATTTCTTCATGAATATTTTCAATTGACCCACCCCCCTCACGAAAAAGTTGAAAAAAGACGAAACACCCCCCTCTTACGAAAAAGTTGAAAAAAGACGAAACACCCCCCCTTACGAAAAAGTTGAAAAAAGACGAAACACCCCCCCCTTACGAAAAAGTTGAGAAAAGACGAAACACCCCCCCCCCTTACGAAAAAGTTGAAAAAAGTCGAAACACCCCCCCCTTGCGAAAACTTTTCTGAAGCCGAATTTCTTCATGAAAATTTTGAACTTTTTTGAAGCCCAAATACTTCATGAAAATTTTCAACTTTTTTGAAGCCCAAATACTTCATGAAAATGTTCAACTTTTTTGAAGGCCAAATACTTCATGAAAATTTTCAACCTTTTTGAAGCCGAATTTCTTCATGAAAATTTTCAACTTTTTTGAAACCGAATTTCTTCATGAATATTTTCAATTGACCCACCCCCCCTCACGAAAAAGTTGAAAAAAGAAGAAACACCCCCCTCTTACGAAAAAGTTGAAAAAAGACGAAACACCCCCCCCTTACGAAAAAGTTGAAAAAAGACGAAACACCCCCCCCTTACGAAAAAGTTGAGAAAAGATGAAACACCCCCCCCTTGCGAAAACTTTTTTGAAGCCGAATTTCTTCATGAAAATTTTCAACTTTTTTGAAGCCCAAATACTTCATGAAAATTTTCAACTTTTTTGAAGCCGAATTTCTTCATGAATACTTTCAACTTTTTTGAAGCCCAAATACTTCATGAAAATTTTCAACTTTTTTGAAGCCCAAATACTTCTTGAAAAATTTCAATTAACCAACCCCCCCTCATGAAAAAGTTGAAAAAAGAGGAAACACCCCCCCCTTACGAAAAAGTTGAAAAAAGACGAAACACCCCCCCCTTACGAAAAAGTTGAGAAAAGACGAAACACCCCCCCCTTACGAAAAAGTTGAAAAAAGTCGAAACACCCCCCCCTTGCGAAAACTTTTTTGAAGCCAAATTTCTTCATGAAAATTTTCAACTTTTTTGAAGGCCAAATACTTCAGGAAAATTTTCAACCTTTTTGAAGCCGAATTTCTTCATGAAAATTTTCAACTTTTTTGAAGCCGAATTTCTTCATGAATATTTTCAATTGACCCACCCCCCCTCACGAAAAAGTTGAAAAAAGACGAAACACCCCCCTCTTACGAAAAAGTTGAAAAAAGACGAAACACCCCCCCCTTACGAAAAAGTTGAAAAAAGACGAAACACCCCCTCCTTACGAAAAAGTTGAGAAAAGACGAAACACCCCCCCCTTGCGAAAACTTTTTTGAAGCCGAATTTCTTCATGAAAATTTTCAACTTTTTTGAAGCCCAAATACTTCATGAAAATTTTCAACTTTTTTGAAGCCGAATTTCTTCATGAAAATTTTAAACTTTTTTGAAGCCGAATTTCTTCATGAAAATTTAAAACATTTTTGAAGCCCAAATACTTCATGAAAATTTTCAACTTTTTTGAAGCCAAATTTCTTCATGAATATTTTCAACTTTTTTGAAGCCGAATTTCTTCATGAAAATTTTAAACTTTTTTGAAGCCGAATTTCTTCATGAATATTTTCAATTGACCCACCCCCCCTCACGAAAAAGTTGAAAAAAGAAGAAACACCCGCCTCTTACGAAAAAATTGAAAAAAGACGAAACACCCCCCCCTTGCGAAAACTTTTTTGAAGTCGAATTTCTTCATGAATATTTTCAATTGACCCACCCCCCCTCACGAAAAAGTTGAAAAAAGACGAAACACCCCCCCTTACGAAAAAGTTGAAAAAAGACGACACACCCCCCCCCCTTACGAAAAAGTTGAAAAAAGACGAAACACCCCCCCCTCACGAAAAAGTTGAAAAAAGACGAAACACCCCCCCCTTGCGAAAACTTTTTTGAAGCCGAATTTCTTCATGAAAATTTTCAACTTTTTTGAAGCCCAAATACTTCATGAAAATTTTCAACTTTTTTGAAGCCGAGTTTCTTCATGAAAATTTTCAACTTTTTTGAGGCCCAAATACTTCATGAAAAATTTCAACTTTTTTTAAGCCGAATTTCTTCATGAAAATTTTAAAAATTTTTGAAGCCGAATTTCTTCATGAAAATTTTTAACTTTTTTGAAGCCGAATTTCTTCATGAAAATTTTAAACTTTTTTGAAGCCGAATTTCTTCATGAAAATTTTAAACTTTTTTGAAGCCGAATTTCTTCATGAAAATTTAAAACATTTTTGAAGCCCAAATACTTCATGAAAATTTTCAACTTTTTTGAAGCCGAATTTCTTCATGAATATTTTCAACTTTTTTGAAGCCCAAATACTTCATGAAAATTTTAAACTTTTTTGAAGCCGAATTTCTTCATGAAAATTTAAAACATTTTTGAAGCCCAAATACTTCATGAAAATTTTCAACTTTTTTGAAGCCGAATTTCTTCATGAATATTTTCAATTGACCCACCCCCCCTCACGAAAAAGTTGAAAAAAGACGAAACACCCCCCTCTTACGAAAAAATTGAAAAAAGACGAAACACCCCCCCCTTACGAAAAAGTTGAAAAAAGACGAAACAACCCCCCTTTGCGAAAACTTTTTTGAAGCCGAATTTCTTCATGAAAATTTTAAACTTTTTTGAAGCCGAATTTCTTCATGAAAATTTAAAAAAAATTTCAATCCCAAATACTTCATGAAAATTTTCAACTTTTTTGAAGCCGAATTTCTTCATCAATCAATCAATCAACTTTTATTTGTATAGCGTCAACTCATAACAAGTGTTATCTCGAGACACTTTACAAGAAGCAGGTAAAATACCTTACTCATTGTCTGTTAACATTACAAAAGAGCAGGTAAAAAGACCTTACTCATTGTTATGTTACAAAAAGCAGGTAAAAGACCTTACTTATTGCTATGTTACAAAGATCCGGCCTATCCATCATGAGCACTTTAGCAAAGCAGCAAAAGTTACAGTGGTAAGAAAAAACTGCCTTATTAAAAGGCAGAAATCTTTGGCCGGATCCCCGGCTCATGACGAAACAGTCTTCACAGGCCTAGACTGCGCCGGGCTTGGAAAGGGATAGAGGGAGAGATGGGATAAGATGCAGGAAGAGGGATAGAGAGCAAGGGGGTGGGGGGAGGTAGACCGTCCATCAGCAATCCGGTGGGGAGGGGAGGGGGTGTGGGGGGTTGTTCTGGCAGGCCGCCAACCCACGATCCGGTGGGGAGGGGGTAGTGGTGGGGTGGGGGTTGTTCTGGCAAGCCGTCAACCGACGATCTTGAGGAGCCTAGGAGAGCTCAAGAGCTCCCAGGAAAGTAGGTGGTTAGTGACTGAGATTTATAGATAGATACATGCAGTAATATGATGTACTGTATATGCAGAGAGAGAGAGAGAGATAGAGAGAGAGAGAGAGAGAGGAGCTCAAGGTGCCAGTTCCCCCGGTATTCTAAGCCTATAGCAGCATAACTAAGAGCTGGTCTACACCAGCACCAGCCCTAACTATAAGATTTATCAAAAAGGAAAGTTTTAAGTCTAATCTTAAAAATACAGACTGTGTCTGCCTCCCGGACCCCGGCTGGAAGGCGGTTCCAGAGGAGAGGAGCCCGATAACTGAAGGCTTTACCCCCCATAGTACACTTGGAGACTGTAGGTACCACCAGCAGACCTGCACTCCGGGACCGCAACGCTCTCAAGGGACAGTACGGCACTAGTAGCTCCTTAAGATAAGATGGTGCCTGGCCATTTAGAGCTTTGTAGGTGAGAAGAAGGATCTTGAATTCTATTCTAGACTGTATAGGGAGCCAGTGCAGAGAAGCCAGGACAGGAGTAATGTGGTCCCATTTCCTGGTTCTGGTCAGTACACGAGCTGCAGCATTCTGGACCCGTTGAAGAGTCTTTAGAGATTTGCCAGAGCACCCTGACAAAAGAGAGTTACAATAATCCAGTCTGGAGGTAACAAATGTATGAACTAGTTTTTCTGCATCACTTTGCGACAGGATATTCCTGATCTTGGATATATTACGAAGGTGAAAGTAGGCTGTTCTTGAAACTTGACTGATGTGAGAGCTAAAAGACATATCTTGATCAAAAATAACTCCTAGATTCCTAACAGTGGTGCTAGATGCCAGGCTGATGTCATTAAGGACAGTCACATCACTAGAAAAAGTCTCTCTGAGGTTCTTAGGGCCTAGCACAATAACTTCAGTCTTGTCTGAGTTAAGTAGCAAAAAATTTCTGGTCATCCAGGTCCTAACGTCCTTAAGGCATGTTTCTAGCTGACATAACTGACTGGTACCATCGGGCTTCATTGATACATAAAGCTGAGTATCATCTGCATAACAATGAAACTGTATGGAGTGTTTCCTCATAATATTTCCCAGAGGAAGCATATATAATGTAAAAAGAATTGGTCCAAGCACTGAACCTTGTGGGACTCCATGGCAAACTTTAGTGTGCATAGAGGACTCATCATTAACATGTACAAACTGAGATCGGTCTGATAAGTAGGATTCAAACCAACTTAAAGCAGTCCCTGTAATTCCAAGCAAATGCTCTAGTCTGTACAACAGGATCCGATGGTCAATGGTGTCAAAAGCAGCACTAAGATCTAACAAGACGAGCACAGACAGAAGTCCCCTGTCTGAGGCTAGAAGTAGATCGTTTGTAACTCTAACTAGTGCAGTCTCGGTGCTATGGTGGACTCTAAATCCTGACTGGAACTCTTCAAATAAACTGTTGTCATGGAGAAAGTCACACAGCTGTTTAGCTACCACCTTCTCCAGGATCTTCGAGATAAAAGGAAGGTTGGATATAGGTCTGTAGTTAGCCAGAGTTCCTGAGTCCAGAGTAGGCTTTTTAAGTAGAGGTTTGATTACCGCTACTTTAAATGTCTGTGGTACATAGCCTGCCAGTAAAGACATATTGATCATATCTAATATGGAGTTGCTAACTAAGGGAAAGACTTCCTTAAACAGCTTGGTTGGGATTGGGTCTAAAAGACAGGTTGACGGTTTCGATGCAGAAATAATGGAATATAACTCAGAAAGGTTGATTGGAGAAAAACAGTCGAGACTAATATCTGGTCCTGGAACTGTCTCTGCCGTATCAGACGTATCTGCACCAGGTAAGGGCAGGAGGTTACCAATTTTGTCTCTGATGTCTAGAACTTTGTTGTTGAAAAAGCTAAGGAAATCATTACTGCTGAGGGCTAGAGGAATACAAGGCTCAATGGAGCCATGACTCTCTGTCAGCCTGGCTACAGTGCTGAAAAGGTATCTAGGATTGCCTTTGTTTTCCTCGATTAGAGAGGAGTAGTAGGCAGGTTGGGGCGTGACGTAGAGCCTTCATATATCTTCTATGACTATCCTGCCAGAAAAAACGAGATTCTACCGTTTTGGTCGAACGCCATATTCTTTCAAAATTCCGTGATGATTGTTTCAGAGTACGGGTTTCTGAGTTGAACCATGGAGCCACTCTCCGCCGCTTGACAACCTTCTGTTTCAGGGGAGCAATCGAATCCAGAGTAACTCTCAGCGAATCCACTGCACTATCAACAAACTGATCTAGCTGAGAGGGACTAAAGCTATCGTAAGAGTTTCCAACTGGGTTGAAACACGGTACTGAATCAAAAACAGCTGAAATAGCTTCCTTAAATCTAGCCACAGCACTATCCGACAAACTTCTAGAAAGCACACCTCTTCCAGGCAGAGGTAATTCTAGTAGGACAAAATCAAATGTAATAAAAAAATGGTCTGATAGCAGAGGATTTTCTAGGAAAACTGTAAGGTTATGGATTTCAATTCCATAAGCTAAAACAAGATCCAGGGTGTGGTTAAAATGATGAGTAGGTTCGTTTACACCCTGGGTGAAACCAATAGAGTCTAATAGTGACATGAAAGCTGTGCTCAGGCTATCATTTTCAACATCCACATGGATATTGAAGTCACCTACAACAATTATTCTATCACTGCTAAGGACTAAATCTGATAAAAATTCTGCAAACTCAGATAAAAACTCAGAATATGGGCCAGGAGGACGGTAAACTACAGCAACTAGAACTGGCTGAAAGGTTCTTGAGACTGGATGTGGAAGACTAAGAACAAGGCTTTCAAAAGAAGAAAAATTCAGCTTTGGTCGAGGGTTAACTAAAAGACTGGAATTAAAAATAGCTGCTACTCCACCACCTCGTCCGGTGTCTCGAGGTATATGAGTATTAAAATGACTGGGAGGAGTGGATTCATTCAAACTAACATATTCATCTCGACACAGCCAGGTTTCAGTCAAAAAAAGTAAATCAATGTGCTGATCTGATATCAGATCATTCACTAAAAGAGACTTGGATGCTAAGGACCTAATGTTCAAAAGTCCGCAGTGAATCCTCCGATCTTGTAGCAAAATCGTATTCGTAGTTTTGATTCTAATCAGATTCTGATGATTCACGCCGTTTGGATGACTTATAAAAACGGGTCTGGGCCGGGGGACAGACACAGTACCTATAGTATAACTACAGTTCGATTCAGAATTACAGCTATAGTGACTGGGAGACAGATCTAAGGGAGGCGCAGAGAAGTGTGTAAGACTGCAGCTCTGCCTCCTGGTCTGAACTCTGAGTTGTTGTCAAGGTTTTGGACTAATAACCTCTGCTATGTTTCTAGATAATAGAGCTGCACCGTCCAAAGTGGGATGGATGCCGTCTCTAGCTAGCAGACCAGGTTTTCCCCAAAAAGACTGCCAGTTATCTATGAAGCCCACATCGTGTGCTGGACACCACCTCGACAGCCAGCGGTTGAGTGATGACATGCGGCTATACATGTCATCACTGGTCTGATTTGGCAGGGGTCCAGAGAACACTACGGAGTCCGACATCGTCTTAGCAAAAGTACACACCGACTCCACATTAACCTTAGTGACTTCCGACTGGCGTAGTCGGGAGTCATTTGTGCCGACATGAATTACGATTGTATCAAATCTACCTTTAGTCTTTGTCAGCAACTTTAAATGAGATGCGATGTCGCCCGCTCTGGCCCCGGGTATACACCTAACTATGCCCGCTGACTTCGCTATCTTCACGTTTCGGACTATGGAGTCTCCAATAATCAGAGTTTTATTCTCAGCGGGTGTGTCGCTGAGTGGGGAAAATTTGTTTGAAATGTGAAGTGGTTGGTGGGGAACCGTGTGCTTCGATTTTCGACTATGCTTCCCTCGGACAGTAACCCAGCCACTGCCTCCCGGCTGCTCGGGAGTTACCGGGGGGGAAGCCAAGCTATGTCGGCCCGCACCGGCTACAGGTGGCTGGCTAACTACTGCTGCATATGATGACTCCGACTCAATGGTGCGGAGCCGTCTCTCTAACTCAGACACCCTCGCCTCCAAAGCTAAAAATAAACTACATTTCTTACAAGTATCATTATCACTAAAGGAGGACGAGGAATAACTTAACATCTGACACGTAGAGCAAGAGAGAGCAGGAGAGGGAGAGACAGAAAAAGAAGCCATGAATATTTTCAACTTTTTTGAAGCCCAAATACTTCATGAAAATTTTCAACTTTTTTGAAGCCGAATTTCTTCATGAAAATTTAAAACATTTTTGAAGCCCAAATACTTCATGAAAATTTTCAACTTTTTTGAAGCCAAATTTCTTCATGAATATTTTCAACTTTTTTGAAGCCCAAATACTTCATGAAAATTTTAAACTTTTTTGAAGCCGAATTTCTTCATGAAAGTTTTAAACTTTTTTGAAGCCCAAATACTTCATGAAAATTTTCAACTTTTTTGAAGCCGAATTTCTTCATGAATATTTTCAATTGACCCACCCCCCCTCACGAAAAAGTTGAAAAAAGACGAAACACCCCCCTCTTACGAAAAAGTTGAAAAAAGACGAAACATCCCCCCCTTACGAAAAAGTTGAAAAAAGACGAAACACCCCCCCCCTTGCGAAAACTTTTTTGAAGCCGAATTTCTTCATGAATATTTTCAATTGACCCACCCCCTCACGAAAAAGTTGAAAAAAGACGAAACACACCCCTCTTACGAAAAAGTTGAAAAAAGACGAAACACCCCCCCCTTGCGAAAACTTTTTTGAAGCCGAATTTCTTCATGAAAATTTTCAACTTTTTTGAAGCCCAAATACTTCATGAAAATTTTAAACTTTTTTGAAGCCGAATTTCTTCATGAAAGTTTTAAACTTTTTTGAAGCCCAAATACTTCATGAAAATTTTCAACTTTTTTGAAGCCGAATTTCTTCATGAATATTTTCAATTGACCCACCCCCCCTCACGAAAAAGTTGAAAAAAGACGAAACACCCCCCTCTTACGAAAAAGTTGAAAAAAGACGAAACACCCCCCCCTTACGAAAAAGTTGAAAAAAGACGAAACACCCCCCCCTTGCGAAAACTTTTTTGAAGCCGAATTTCTTCATGAATATTTTCAATTGACCCACCCCCCCTCACGAAAAAGTTGAAAAAAGACGAAACACCCCCCCCTTTGCGAAAACTTTTTTGAAGCCGAATTTCTTCATGAATATTTTCAATTGACCCACCCCCTCACGAAAAAGTTGAAAAAAGACGAAACACACCCCTCTTACGAAAAAGTTGAAAAAAGACGAAACACCCCCCCCTTGCGAAAACTTTTTTGAAGCCGAATTTCTTCATGAAAATTTTCAACTTTTTTGAAGCCCAAATACTTCATGAAAATTTTCAACTTTTTTGAAGCCGAATTTCTTCATGAAAATTTAAAACATTTTTGAAGCCCAAATACTTAATGAAAATTTTCAACTTTTTTGAAGCCGAATTTCTTCATGAATATTTAAAACTTTTTTGAAGCCCAAATACTTCATGAAAATTTTCAACCTTTTTGAAGCCGAATTTCTTCATGAATATTTTCAATTGACCCACCCCCCCTTACGAAAAAGTTGAAAAAAGACGAAACACCCCCCCCTTGCGAAAACTTTTTTGAAGCCGAATTTCTTCATGAAAATTTTCAACTTTTTTGAAGCCCAAATACTTCATGAAAATTTTCAACTTTTTTGAAGCCGAATTTCTTCATGAAAATTTTCAACTTTTTTGAGGCCCAAATACTTCATGAAAAATTTCAACTTTTTTGAAGCCGAATTTCTTCATGAAAATTTTAAACTTTTTTCAAGCCGAATTTCTTCATGAAAATTTTAAACTTTTTTGAAGCCGAATTTCTTCATGAAAATTTTTAACTTTTTTGAAGCCGAATTTCTTCATGAAAATTTTAAACTTTTTTGAAGCCGAATTTCTTCATGAAAATTTTAAACTTTTTTGAAGCCGAATTTCTTCATGAAAATTTAAAACATTTTTGAAGCCCAAATACTTCATGAAAATTTTCAACTTTTTTGAAGGCGAATTTCTTCATGAATATTTTCAACTTTTTTGAAGCCCAAATACTTCATGAAAATTTTAAACTTTTTTGAAGCCAAATTTCTTCATGAAAATTTAAAACATTTTTGAAGCCCAAATACTTCATGAAAATTTTCAACTTTTTTGAAGCCGAATTTCTTCATGAATATTTTCAATTGACCCACCCCCCCTCACGAAAAAGTTGAAAAAAGACGAAATACCCCCCTCTTACGAAAAAATTGAAAAAAGACGAAACACCCCCCCCTTACGAAAAAGTTGAAAAAAGACGAAACAACCCCCACTTGCGAAAACTTTTTTGAAGCCGAATTTCTTCATGAAAATTTTCAACTTTTTTGAAGCCCAAATACTTCATGAAAATTTTCAACTTTTTTGAAGCCGAATTTCTTCATGAATATTTTCAATTGACCCACCCCCCCTCACGAAAAAGTTGAAAAAAGACGAAACACCCACCCCTTACGAAAAAGTTGAAAAAAGACGAAACAACCCCCCCTTGCGAAAAGTTTTTTGAAGCCGAATTTCTTCATGAATATTTTCAATTGACCCACCCCCTCACGAAAAAGTTGAAAAAAGACGAAACACACCCCTCTTACGAAAAAGTTGAAAAAAGACGAAACACCCCCCCCTTGCGAAAACTTTTTTGAAGCCGAATTTCTTCATGAAAATTTTCAACTTTTTTGAAGCCCAAATACTTCATGAAAATTTTAAACTTTTTTGAAGCCGAATTTCTTCATGAAAGTTTTAAACTTTTTTGAAGCCCAAATACTTCATGAAAATTTTCAACTTTTTTGAAGCCGAATTTCTTCATGAATATTTTCAATTGACCCACCCCCCCTCACGAAAAAGTTGAAAAAAGACGAAACACCCCCCTCTTACGAAAAAGTTGAAAAAAGACGAAACACCCCCCCCTTACGAAAAAGTTGAAAAAAGACGAAACACCCCCCCCTTGCGAAAACTTTTTTGAAGCCGAATTTCTTCATGAATATTTTCAATTGACCCACCCCCCCTCACGAAAAAGTTGAAAAAAGACGAAACACCCCCCCCTTTGCGAAAACTTTTTTGAAGCCGAATTTCTTCATGAATATTTTCAATTGACCCACCCCCTCACGAAAAAGTTGAAAAAAGACGAAACACACCCCTCTTACGAAAAAGTTGAAAAAAGACGAAACACCCCCCCCTTGCGAAAACTTTTTTGAAGCCGAATTTCTTCATGAAAATTTTCAACTTTTTTGAAGCCCAAATACTTCATGAAAATTTTCAACTTTTTTGAAACCGAATTTCTTCATGAAAATTTAAAACATTTTTGAAGCCCAAATACTTAATGAAAATTTTCAACTTTTTTGAAGCCGAATTTCTTCATGAATATTTAAAACTTTTTTGAAGCCCAAATACTTCATGAAAATTTTCAACCTTTTTGAAGCCGAATTTCTTCATGAATATTTTCAATTGACCCACCCCCCCTTACGAAAAAGTTGAAAAAAGACGAAACACCCCCCCCTTGCGAAAACTTTTTTGAAGCCGAATTTCTTCATGAAAATTTTCAACTTTTTTGAAGCCCAAATACTTCATGAAAATTTTCAACTTTTTTGAAGCCGAATTTCTTCATGAAAATTTTCAACTTTTTTGAGGCCCAAATACTTCATGAAAAATTTCAACTTTTTTGAAGCCGAATTTCTTCATGAAAATTTTAAACTTTTTTCAAGCCGAATTTCTTCATGAAAATTTTAAACTTTTTTGAAGCCGAATTTCTTCATGAAAATTTTTAACTTTTTTGAAGCCGAATTTCTTCATGAAAATTTTAAACTTTTTTGAAGCCGAATTTCTTCATGAAAATTTTAAACTTTTTTGAAGCCGAATTTCTTCATGAAAATTTAAAACATTTTTGAAGCCCAAATACTTCATGAAAATTTTCAACTTTTTTGAAGGCGAATTTCTTCATGAATATTTTCAACTTTTTTGAAGCCCAAATACTTCATGAAAATTTTAAACTTTTTTGAAGCCAAATTTCTTCATGAAAATTTAAAACATTTTTGAAGCCCAAATACTTCATGAAAATTTTCAACTTTTTTGAAGCCGAATTTCTTCATGAATATTTTCAATTGACCCACCCCCCCTCACGAAAAAGTTGAAAAAAGACGAAATACCCCCCTCTTACGAAAAAATTGAAAAAAGACGAAACACCCCCCCCTTACGAAAAAGTTGAAAAAAGACGAAACAACCCCCACTTGCGAAAACTTTTTTGAAGCCGAATTTCTTCATGAAAATTTTCAACTTTTTTGAAGCCCAAATACTTCATGAAAATTTTCAACTTTTTTGAAGCCGAATTTCTTCATGAAAATTTTCAACTTTTTTGAGGCCCAAATACTTCATGAAAAATTTCAACTTTTTTGAAGCCGAATTTCTTCATGAAAATTTTAAACTTTTTTCAAGCCGAATTTCTTCATGAAAATTTTAAACTTTTTTGAAGCCGAATTTCTTCATGAAAATTTTTAACTTTTTTGAAGCCGAATTTCTTCATGAAAATTTTAAACTTTTTTGAAGCCGAATTTCTTCATGAAAATTTTAAACTTTTTTGAAGCCGAATTTCTTCATGAAAATTTAAAACATTTTTGAAGCCCAAATACTTCATGAAAATTTTCAACTTTTTTGAAGGCGAATTTCTTCATGAATATTTTCAACTTTTTTGAAGCCCAAATACTTCATGAAAATTTTAAACTTTTTTGAAGCCAAATTTCTTCATGAAAATTTAAAACATTTTTGAAGCCCAAATACTTCATGAAAATTTTCAACTTTTTTGAAGCCGAATTTCTTCATGAATATTTTCAATTGACCCACCCCCCCTCACGAAAAAGTTGAAAAAAGACGAAATACCCCCCTCTTACGAAAAAATTGAAAAAAGACGAAACACCCCCCCCTTACGAAAAAGTTGAAAAAAGACGAAACAACCCCCACTTGCGAAAACTTTTTTGAAGCCGAATTTCTTCATGAAAATTTTCAACTTTTTTGAAGCCCAAATACTTCATGAAAATTTTCAAATTTTTTGAAGCCGAATTTCTTCATGAATATTTTCAATTGACCCACCCCCCATCACGAAAAAGTTGAAAAAAGACGAAACACCCCCCTCTTACGAAAAAGTTGAAAAAAGACGAAACACCCCCCCCTTACGAAAAAGTTGAAAAAAGACGAAACACCCCCCCCTTACGAAAAAGTTGAGAAAAGACGAAACACCCCCCCCTTGCGAACACTTTTTTGAAGCCGAATTTCTTCATGAAAATTTTCAACTTTTTTGAAGCCCAAATACTTCATTAAAAATTTCAACTTTTTTGAAGCCGAATTTCTTCATGAAAATTTTTTACTTTTTTGAAGCCGAATTTCTTCATGAAAATTTTCAACTTTTTTGAAGCCGAATTTCTTCATGAAAATTTTCAACTTTTTTGAAGCCGAATTTCTTCATGAAAATTTTAAACTTTTTTAAAGCCGAATTTCTTCATGAAAATTTAAAACATTTTTGAAGCCCAAATACTTCATGAAAATTTTCAACTTTTTTGAAGCCGAATTTCTTCATGAATATTTTCAATTGACCCACCCCCCCTCACGAAAAAGTTGAAAAAAGACGAAAGACCCCCCTCTTACGAAAAAATTGAAAAAAGACGAAACACCCCCCCCTTACGAAAAAGTTGAAAAAAGACGAAACACCCCCCCCTTGCGAAAACTTTTTTGAAGCCGAATTTCTTCATGAAAATTTTCAAATTTTTTGAAGCCGAATTTCTTCATGAATATTTTCAATTGACCCACCCCCCCTCACGAAAAAGTTGAAAAAAGACGAAACACCCACCCCTTACGAAAAATTTGAAAAAAGACGAAACACCCTCCACTTACGAAAACTTTTTTGAAGCCGAATTTCTTCATAAAAATTTTCAACTTTTTTGAAGCCCAAATACTTCATGAAAATTTTCAACTTTTTGGAAGCCGAATTTCTTCATTAATATTTTCAACTTTTTTGAAGCCCAAATACTTCATGAAAATTTTCAACTTTTTTGAAGCCGAATTTCTTCATGAAAATTTAAAACATTTTTGAAGCCCAAATACTTCATGAAAATTTTCAAATTTTTTGAAGCCGAATTTCTTCATGAATATTTTCAATTGACCCACCCCCCCTCACGAAAAAGTTGAAAAAAGACGAAAGACCCCCCTCTTACGAAAAAATTGAAAAAAGACGAAACACCCCCCCCTTACGAAAAAGTTGAAAAAAGACGAAACACCCCCCCCTTGCGAAAACTTTTTTGAAGCCGAATTTCTTCATGAAAATTTTCAACTTTTTTGAAGCCCAAATACTTCATGAAAATTTTCAACCTTTTTGAAGCCGAATTTCTTCATGAATATTTTCAATTGACCCACCCCCCCCTCACGAAAAAGTTGAAAAAAGACGAAACACCCACCCCTTACGAAAAAGTTGAAAAAAGACGAAACACCCCCCCTTACGAAAAAGTTGAAAAAAGACGAAACACCCCCCCCTTGCGAAAACTTTTTTGAAGCCGAATTTCTTCATAAAAATTTTCAACTTTTTTGAAGCCCAAATACTTCATGAAAATTTTCAACTTTTTTGAAGCCGAATTTCTTCATGAATATTTTCAACTTTTTTGAAGCCCAAATACTTCATGAAAATTTTCAACCTTTTTGAAGCCGAATTTCTTCATGAATATTTTTAATTGACCCACCCCCCCTCACGAAAAAGTTGAAAAAAGACGAAACACCCCCCTCTTACGAAAAAGTTGAGGAAAGACGAAACACCCCCCCCTTGCGAAAACTTTTTTGAAGCCGAATTTCTTCATGAAAATTTTCAACTTTTTTGAAGCCCAAATACTTCATGAAAATTTTCATCTTTTTTGAAGCCAAATTTCTTCATGAATATTTTCAATTGACCCACCCCCGCTTACGAAAAAGTTGAAAAAAGACGAAACACCCCCCCCTTACGAAAAAGTTGAAAAAAGACGAAACACCACCCCCCTTGCGAAAACTTTTTTGAAGCCGAATTTCTTCATGAATATTTTCAATTGACCCACCCCCTCACGAAAAAGTTGAAAAAAGACGAAACACCCCCCCTTACGAAAAAGTTGAGAAAAGACGAAACACCCCCCCCTTGCGAAAACTTTTTTGAAGCCGAATTTCTTCATGAAAATTTTCAACTTTTTTGAAACCCAAATACTTCATGAAAATTTTAAACTTTTTTGAAGCCGAATTTCTTCATGAAAATTTTCAACTTTTTTGAGGCCCAAATACTTCATGAAAAATTTCAACTTTTTTGAAGCCGAATTTCTTCATGAAAATTTTAAACTTTTTTGAAGCCGAATTTCTTCATGAAAACTTTAAAAAATTTTGAAGCCGAATTTCTTCATGAAAATTTTTAACTTTTTTGAAGCCGAATTTCTTCATGAAAATTTTTAACTTTTTTGAAGCCGAATTTCTTCATGAAAATTTTAAACTTTTTTGAAGCCGAATTTCTTCATGAAAATTTAAAACATTTTTGAAGCCCAAATACTTCATGAAAATTTTCAACTTTTTTGAAGCCGAATTTCTTCATGAATATTTTAAACTTTTTTGAAGCCCAAATACTTCATGAAAATTTTCAACCTTTTTGAAGCCGAATTTCTTCATGAATATTTTCAATTGACCCACCCCCTCACGAAAAAGTTGAAAAAAGACGAAACACCCCCCCTTACGAAAAAGTTGAGAAAAGACGAAACACCCCCCCCTTGCGAAAACTTTTTTGAAGCCGAATTTCTTCATGAAAATTTTCAACTTTTTTGAAACCCAAATACTTCATGAAAATTTTAAACTTTTTTGAAGCCGAATTTCTTCATGAAAATTTTCAACTTTTTTGAGGCCCAAATACTTCATGAAAAATTTCAACTTTTTTGAAGCCGAATTTCTTCATGAAAATTTTAAACTTTTTTGAAGCCGAATTTCTTCATGAAAACTTTAAAAAAATTTGAAGCCGAATTTCTTCATGAAAATTTTTAACTTTTTTGAAGCCGAATTTCTTCATGAAAATTTTTAACTTTTTTGAAGCCGAATTTCTTCATGAAAATTTTAAACTTTTTTGAAGCCGAATTTCTTCATGAAAATTTAAAACATTTTTGAAGCCCAAATACTTCATGAAAATTTTCAACTTTTTTGAAGCCGAATTTCTTCATGAATATTTTAAACTTTTTTGAAGCCCAAATACTTCATGAAAATTTTCAACCTTTTTGAAGCCGAATTTCTTCATGAATATTTTCAATTGACCCACCCCCCCTCACGAAAAAGTTGAAAAAAGACGAAACACCCACCCCTTACGAAAAAGTTGAAAAAAGACGAAACACCCCCCCCTTGCGAAAACTTTTTTGAAGCCGAATTTCTTCATAAAAATTTTCAACTTTTTTGAAGCCCAAATACTTCATGAAAATTTTCAACTTTTTTGAAGCCGAATTTCTTCATGAATATTTTCAACTTTTTTGAAGCCCAAATACTTCATGAAAATTTTCAACTTTTTTGAAGCCGAATTTCTTCATGAATATTTTCAACTTTTTTGAAGCCCAAATACTTCATGAAAATTTTCAACTTTTTTGAAGCCGAATTTCTTCATGAAAATTTTTAACTTTTTTGAAGCCGAATTTCTTCATGAAAATTTTAAACTTTTTTAAAGCCGAATTTCTTCATGAAAATTTAAAACATTTTTGAAGCCCAAATACTTCATGAAAATTTTCAAATTTTTTGAAGCCGAATTTCTTCATGAATATTTTCAATTGACCCAACCCCCTCACGAAAAAGTTGAAAAAAGACGAAACACCCCCCTCTTACGAAAAAATTGAAAAAAGACGAAACACCCCCCCCTTACGAAAAAGTTGAAAAAAGACGAAACACCCCCCCCTTGCGAAAACTTTTTTGAAGCCGAATTTCTTCATGAAAATTTTCAAATTTTTTGAAGCCCAAATACTTCATGAAAATTTTTATCTTTTTTGAAGCCAAATTTCTTCATGAATATTTTCAATTGACCCACCCCCGCTTACGAAAAAGTTGAAAAAAGACGAAACACCCCCCCCTTGCGAAAACTTTTTTGAAGCCGAATTTCTTCATGAATATTTTCAATTGACCCACCCCCTCACGAAAAAGTTGAAAAAAGACGAAACACACCCCTCTTACGAAAAAGTTGAAAAAAGACGAAACACCCCCCCCTTGCGAAAACTTTTTTGAAGCCGAATTTCTTCATGAAAATTTTAAACTTTTTTGAAGCCGAATTTCTTCATGAAAATTTAAAACATTTTTGAAGCCCAAATACTTCATGAAAATTTTCAACTTTTTTGAAGCCGAATTTCTTCATGAATATTTTAAACTTTTTTGAAGCCCAAATACTTCATGAAAATTTTCAACCTTTTTGAAGCCGAATTTCTTCATGAATATTTTCAATTGACCCACCCCCCCTCACGAAAAAGTTGAAAAAAGACGAAACACCCACCCCTTACGAAAAAGTTGAAAAAAGACGAAACACCCCCCCCTTGCGAAAACTTTTTTGAAGCCGAATTTCTTCATAAAAATTTTCAACTTTTTTGAAGCCCAAATACTTCATGAAAATTTTCAACTTTTTTGAAGCCGAATTTCTTCATGAATATTTTCAACTTTTTTGAAGCCCAAATACTTCATGAAAATTTTCAACTTTTTTGAAGCCGAATTTCTTCATGAATATTTTCAACTTTTTTGAAGCCCAAATACTTCATGAAAATTTTCAACTTTTTTGAAGCCGAATTTCTTCATGAAAATTTTTTACTTTTTTGAAGCCGAATTTCTTCATGAAAATTTTAAACTTTTTTAAAGCCGAATTTCTTCATGAAAATTTAAAACATTTTTGAAGCCCAAATACTTCATGAAAATTTTCAAATTTTTTGAAGCCGAATTTCTTCATGAATATTTTCAATTGACCCAACCCCCTCACGAAAAAGTTGAAAAAAGACGAAACACCCCCCTCTTACGAAAAAATTGAAAAAAGACGAAACACCCCCCCCTTACGAAAAAGTTGAAAAAAGACGAAACACCCCCCCCTTGCGAAAACTTTTTTGAAGCCGAATTTCTTCATGAAAATTTTCAAATTTTTTGAAGCCCAAATACTTCATGAAAATTTTTATCTTTTTTGAAGCCAAATTTCTTCATGAATATTTTCAATTGACCCACCCCCGCTTACGAAAAAGTTGAAAAAAGACGAAACACCCCCCCCTTGCGAAAACTTTTTTGAAGCCGAATTTCTTCATGAATATTTTCAATTGACCCACCCCCTCACGAAAAAGTTGAAAAAAGACGAAACACACCCCTCTTACGAAAAAGTTGAAAAAAGACGAAACACCCCCCCCTTGCGAAAACTTTTTTGAAGCCGAATTTCTTCATGAAAATTTTCAACTTTTTTGAAGCCCAAATACTTCATGAAAATTTTCATCTTTTTTGAAGCCAAATTTCTTCATGAATATTTTCAATTGACCCACCCCCGCTTACGAAAAAGTTGAAAAAAGACGAAACACCCCCCCTTACGAAAAAAGTTGAAAAAAGACGAAACACCCCCCCCCTTGCGAAAACTTTTTTGAAGCCGAATTTCTTCATAAAAATTTTCAACTTTTTTGAAGCCCAAATACTTCATGAAAATTTTCAACTTTTTTGAAGCCGAATTTCTTCATGAATGTTTTCAATTGACCCACCCCCTCACGAAAAAGTTGAAAAAAGACGAAACACACCCCTCTTACGAAAAAGTTGAAAAAGGACGAAACAACCCCCCCTTGCGAAAAGTTTTTTGAAGCCGAATTTCTTCATGAAAATTTTAAACTTTTTTGAAGCCGAATTTCTTCATGAAAATTTAAAACATTTTTGAAGCCCAAATACTTCATGAAAATTTTCAACTTTTTTGAAGCCGAATTTCTTCATGAATATTTTCAACTTTTTTGAAGCCCAAATACTTCATGAAAATTTTCAACCTTTTTGAAGCCGAATTTCTTCATGAATATTTTCAATTGACCCACCCCCCCTCACGAAAAAGTTGAAAAAAGACGAAACACCCACCCCTTACGAAAAAGTTGAAAAAAGACGAAACACCCCCCCATACGAAAAAGTTGAAAAAAGACGAAACACCCCCCCCTTGCGAAAACTTTTTTGAAGCCGAATTTCTTCATAAAAATTTTCAACTTTTTTGAAGCCCAAATACTTCATGAAAATTTTCAACTTTTTTGAAGCCGAATTTCTTCATGAATATTTTCAATTGACCCACCCCCCCTCACGAAAAAGTTGAAAAAAGACGAAACACCCCCCTCTTACGAAAAAGTTGAGAAAAGACGAAACACCCCCCCCTTGCGAAAACTTTTTTGAAGCCGAATTTCTTCATGAAAATTTTCAACTTTTTTGAAGCCCAAATACTTCATGAAAATTTTCATCTTTTTTGAAGCCAAATTTCTTCATGAATATTTTCAATTGACCCACCCCCGCTTACGAAAAAGTTGAAAAAAGACGAAACACCCCCCCCTTACGAAAAAGTTGAAAAAAGACGAAACACCCCCCCCCTTGCGAAAACTTTTTTGAAGCCGAATTTCTTCATGAATATTTTCAATTGACCCACCCCCTCACGAAAAAGTTGAAAAAAGACGAAACACACCCCTCTTACGAAAAAGTTGAAAAAAGACGAAACAACCCCCCCTTGCGAAAAGTTTTTTGAAGCCGAATTTCTTCATGAAAATTTTAAACTTTTTTGAAGCTGAATTTCTTCATGAAAATTTAAAACATTTTTGAAGCCCAAATACTTCATGAAAATTTTCAACTTTTTTGAAGCCGAATTTCTTCATGAATATTTTCAACTTTTTTGAAGCCCAAATACTTCATGAAAATTTTAAACTTTTTTGAAGCCGAATTTCTTCATGAAAATTTAAAACATTTTTGAAGCCCAAATACTTCATGAAAATTTTCAACTTTTTTGAAGCCGAATTTCTTCATGAATATTTTCAATTGACCCACCCACGCTTACGAAAAAGTTGAAAAAAGACAAAACACCCCCCCCCTTGCGAAAACTTTTTTGAAGCCGAATTTCTTCATGAATATTTTCAATTGACCCACCCCCTCACGAAAAAGTTGAAAAAAGACGAAACACACCCCTCTTACGAAAAAGTTGAAAAAAGACGAAACACCCCCCCCTTGCGAAAACTTTTTTGAAGCCGAATTTCTTCATGAAAATTTTCAACTTTTTTGAAGCCCAAATACTTCATGAAAATTTTCATCTTTTTTGAAGCCAAATTTCTTCATGAATATTTTCAATTGACCCACCCCCTCACGAAAAAGTTGAAAAAAGACGAAACACACCCCTCTTACGAAAAAGTTGAAAAAGGACGAAACAACCCCCCCTTGCGAAAAGTTTTTTGAAGCCGAATTTCTTCATGAAAATTTAAAACATTTTTGAAGCCCAAATACTTCATGAAAATTTTCAACTTTTTTGAAGCCGAATTTCTTCATGAATATTTTAAACTTTTTTGAAGCCCAAATACTTCATGAAAATTTTCAACCTTTTTGAAGCCGAATTTCTTCATGAATATTTTCAATTGACCCACCCCCCCTCACGAAAAAGTTGAAAAAAGACGAAACACCCACCCCTCACGAAAAAGTTGAAAAAAGACGAAACACCCCCCCATACAAAAAAGTTGAAAAAAGACGAAACACCCCCCCTTTGCGAAAACTTTTTTGAAGCCGAATTTCTTCATAAAAATTTTCAACTTTTTTGAAGCCCAAATACTTCATGAAAATTTTCAACTTTTTTGAAGCCGAATTTCTTCATGAATATTTTCAATTGACCCACCCCCCCTCACGAAAAAGTTGAAAAAAGACGAAACACCCCCCTCTTACGAAAAAGTTGAGGAAAGACGAAACACCCCCCCCTTGCGAAAACTTTTTTGAAGCCGAATTTCTTCATGAAAATTTTCAACTTTTTTGAAGCCCAAATACTTCATGAAAATTTTCATCTTTTTTGAAGCCAAATTTCTTCATGAATGTTTTCAATTGACCCACCCCCTCACGAAAAAGTTGAAAAAAGACGAAACACACCCCTCTTACGAAAAAGTTGAAAAAAGACGAAACAACCCCCCCTTGCGAAAAGTTTTTTGAAGCCGAATTTCTTCATGAAAATTTTAAACTTTTTTGAAGCCGAATTTCTTCATGAAAATTTTCAACTTTTTTGAAGCCCAAATACTTCATGAAAATTTTCAACTTTTTTGAAGCCGAATTTCTTCATGAATATTTTCAAATTTTTTGAAGCCCAAATACTTCATGAAAATTTTAAACTTTTTTGAAGCCGAATTTCTTCATGAAAATTTAAAACATTTTTGAAGCCCAAATACTTCATGAAAATTTTAAACTTTTTTGAAGCCGAATTTCTTCATGAAAATTTAAAAAAAATTTGAAGCCCAAATACTTCATGAAAATTTTCAACTTTTTTGAAGCCGAATTTCTTCATGAATATTTTAAATTGACCCACCCCCGCTTACGAAAAAGTTGAAAAAAAACGAAACACCCCCCCTTACGAAAACGTTGAAAAAAGACGAAACACCCCCCCCCTTGCGAAAACTTTTTTCAAGCCGAATTTCTTCATGAATATTTTCAATTGACCCACCCCCCCTCACGAAAAAGTTGAAAAAAGACGAAACACCCCCCTCTCACGAAAAAATTGAAAAAAGACGAAACACCCCCCCTTACGAAAAAGTTGAAAAAAGACGAAACACCCCCCCCTTGCGAAAACTTTTTTGAAGCCGAATTTCTTCATGAAAATTTTCAACTTTTTTGAAGCCCAAATACTTCATGAAAATTTTCATCTTTTTTGAAGCCAAATTTCTTCATGAATATTTTCAATTGACCCACCCCCGCTTACGAAAAAGTTGAAAAAAGACGAAACACCCCCCCCTTACGAAAAAGTTGAAAAAAGACAAAACACCCCCCCCCTTGCGAAAACTTTTTTGAAGCCGAATTTCTTCATGAATATTTTCAATTGACCCACCCCCTCACGAAAAAGTTGAAAAAAGACGAAACACACCCCTCTTACGAAAAAGTTGAAAAAAGACGAAACACCCCCCCCTTGCGAAAACTTTTTTGAAGCCGAATTTCTTCATGAAAATTTTCAACTTTTTTGAAGCCCAAATACTTCATGAAAATTTTCAACTTTTTTGAAGCCGAATTTCTTCATGAATATTTTAAATTGACCCACCCCCGCTTACGAAAAAGTTGAAAAAAAACGAAACACCCCCCCTTACGAAAACGTTGAAAAAAGACGAAACACCCCCCCCCTTGCGAAAACTTTTTTCAAGCCGAATTTCTTCATGAATATTTTCAATTGACCCACCCCCCCTCACGAAAAAGTTGAAAAAAGACGAAACACCCCCCTCTCACGAAAAAATTGAAAAAAGACGAAACACCCCCCCTTACGAAAAAGTTGAAAAAAGACGAAACACCCCCCCCTTGCGAAAACTTTTTTGAAGCCGAATTTCTTCATGAAAATTTTCAACTTTTTTGAAGCCCAAATACTTCATGAAAATTTTCATCTTTTTTGAAGCCAAATTTCTTCATGAATATTTTCAATTGACCCACCCCCGCTTACGAAAAAGTTGAAAAAAGACGAAACACCCCCCCCTTACGAAAAAGTTGAAAAAAGACAAAACACCCCCCCCCTTGCGAAAACTTTTTTGAAGCCGAATTTCTTCATGAATATTTTCAATTGACCCACCCCCTCACGAAAAAGTTGAAAAAAGACGAAACACACCCCTCTTACGAAAAAGTTGAAAAAAGACGAAACACCCCCCCCTTGCGAAAACTTTTTTGAAGCCGAATTTCTTCATGAAAATTTTCAACTTTTTTGAAGCCCAAATACTTCATGAAAATTTTCAACTTTTTTGAAGCCGAATTTCTTCATGAATATTTTCAACTTTTTTGAAGCCCAAATACTTCATGAAAATTTTCATCTTTTTTGAAGCCAAATTTCTTCATGAATATTTTCAATTGACCCACCCCCTCACGAAAAAGTTGAAAAAAGACGAAACACACCCCTCTTACGAAAAAGTTGAAAAAGGACGAAACAACCCCCCCTTGCGAAAAGTTTTTTGAAGCCGAATTTCTTCATGAAAATTTAAAACATTTTTGAAGCCCAAATACTTCATGAAAATTTTCAACTTTTTTGAAGCCGAATTTCTTCATGAATATTTTAAACTTTTTTGAAGCCCAAATACTTCATGAAAATTTTCATCTTTTTTGAAGCCAAATTTCTTCATGAATATTTTCAATTGACCCACCCCCTCACGAAAAAGTTGAAAAAAGACGAAACACACCCCTCTTACGAAAAAGTTGAAAAAGGACGAAACAACCCCCCCTTGCGAAAAGTTTTTTGAAGCCGAATTTCTTCATGAAAATTTAAAACATTTTTGAAGCCCAAATACTTCATGAAAATTTTCAACTTTTTTGAAGCCGAATTTCTTCATGAATATTTTAAACTTTTTTGAAGCCCAAATACTTCATGAAAATTTTCAACCTTTTTGAAGCCGAATTTCTTCATGAATATTTTCAATTGACCCACCCCCCCTCACGAAAAAGTTGAAAAAAGACGAAACACCCACCCCTCACGAAAAAGTTGAAAAAAGACGAAACACCCCCCCATACAAAAAAGTTGAAAAAAGACGAAACACCCCCCCTTTGCGAAAACTTTTTTGAAGCCGAATTTCTTCATAAAAATTTTCAACTTTTTTGAAGCCCAAATACTTCATGAAAATTTTCAACTTTTTTGAAGCCGAATTTCTTCATGAATATTTTCAATTGACCCACCCCCCCTCACGAAAAAGTTGAAAAAAGACGAAACACCCCCCTCTTACGAAAAAGTTGAGAAAAGACGAAACACCCCCCCCTTGCGAAAACTTTTTTGAAGCCGAATTTCTTCATGAAAATTTTCAACTTTTTTGAAGCCCAAATACTTCATGAAAATTTTCATCTTTTTTGAAGCCAAATTTCTTCATGAATGTTTTCAATTGACCCACCCCCTCACGAAAAAGTTGAAAAAAGACGAAACACACCCCTCTTACGAAAAAGTTGAAAAAAGACGAAACAACCCCCCCTTGCGAAAAGTTTTTTGAAGCCGAATTTCTTCATGAAAATTTTAAACTTTTTTGAAGCCGAATTTCTTCATGAAAATTTTCAACTTTTTTGAAGCCCAAATACTTCATGAAAATTTTCAACTTTTTTGAAGCCGAATTTCTTCATGAATATTTTCAACTTTTTTGAAGCCCAAATACTTCATGAAAATTTTAAACTTTTTTGAAGCCGAATTTCTTCATGAAAATTTAAAACATTTTTGAAGCCCAAATACTTCATGAAAATTTTAAACTTTTTTGAAGCCGAATTTCTTCATGAAAATTTAAAAAAAATTTGAAGCCCAAATACTTCATGAAAATTTTCAACTTTTTTGAAGCCGAATTTCTTCATGAATATTTTAAATTGACCCACCCCCGCTTACGAAAAAGTTGAAAAAAAACGAAACACCCCCCCTTACGAAAAAGTTGAAAAAAAACGAAACACCCCCCCTTACGAAAACGTTGAAAAAAGACGAAACACCCCCCCCCTTGCGAAAACTTTTTTCAAGCCGAATTTCTTCATGAATATTTTCAATTGACCCACCCCCCCTCACGAAAAAGTTGAAAAAAGACGAAACACCCCCCTCTCACGAAAAAATTGAAAAAAGACGAAACACCCCCCCTTACGAAAAAGTTGAAAAAAGACGAAACACCCCCCCCTTGCGAAAACTTTTTTGAAGCCGAATTTCTTCATGAAAATTTTCAACTTTTTTGAAGCCCAAATACTTCATGAAAATTTTCATCTTTTTTGAAGCCAAATTTCTTCATGAATATTTTCAATTGACCCACCCCCGCTTACGAAAAAGTTGAAAAAAGACGAAACACCCCCCCCTTACGAAAAAGTTGAAAAAAGACAAAACACCCCCCCCCTTGCGAAAACTTTTTTGAAGCCGAATTTCTTCATGAATATTTTCAATTGACCCACCCCCTCACGAAAAAGTTGAAAAAAGACGAAACACACCCCTCTTACGAAAAAGTTGAAAAAAGACGAAACACCCCCCCCTTGCGAAAACTTTTTTGAAGCCGAATTTCTTCATGAAAATTTTCAACTTTTTTGAAGCCCAAATACTTCATGAAAATTTTCAACTTTTTTGAAGCCGAATTTCTTCATGAATATTTTCAACTTTTTTGAAGCCAAAATACTTCATGAAAATTTTCAACCTTTTTGAAGCCGAATTTCTTCATGAAACTTTTAAACTTTTTTGAAGCCCAAATACTTCATGAAAATTTTCAACTTTTTTGAAGCCGAATTTCTTCATGAAAATTTTAAACTTTTTTGAAGCCGAATTTCTTCATGAAAATTTTAAACTTTTTTGAAGCCGAATTTCTTCAGGAAAATTTTTAACTTTTTTGAAGCCGAATTTCTTCATGAAAATTTTTAACTTTTTTGAAGCCGAATTTCTTCATGAAAATTTTAAACTTTTTTGAAGCCGAATTTCTTCATGAAAATTTTCAATTGACCCACCCCCTCACGAAAAAGTTGAAAAAAGACGAAACACACCCCTCTCACGTAAAAGTTGAAAAAAGACGAAAAACCCCTCCCTTGCGAAAACTTTTTTGAAGCCGAATTTCTTCATGAAAATTTTCAACTTTTTTGAAGCCCAAATACTTCATGAAAATTTTAAACTTTTTTGAAGCCGAATTTCTTCATGAAAATTTAAAAAAATTTTGAAGCCCAAATACTTCATGAAAATTTTCAACTTTTTTGAAGCAGAATTTCTTCATGAATATTTTCAATTGACCCACCCCCCCTCACGAAAAAGTTGAAAAAAGACGAAACACCCACCCCTTACGAAAAAGTTGAAAAAAGACGAAACACCCCCCCATACGAAAAAGTTGAAAAAAGACGAAACACCCCCCCTTTGCGAAAACTTTTTTGAAGCCGAATTTCTTCATAAAAATTTTCAACTTTTTTGAAGCCCAAATACTTCATGAAAATTTTCAACTTTTTTGAAGCCGAATTTCTTCATGAATATTTTCAATTGACCCACCCCCCCTCACGAAAAAGTTGAAAAAAGACGAAACACCCCCCTCTTACGAAAAAGTTGAGAAAAGACGAAACACCCCCCCCTTGCGAAAACTTTTTTGAAGCCGAATTTCTTCATGAAAATTTTCAACTTTTTTGAAGCCCAAATACTTCATGAAAATTTTCATCTTTTTTGAAGCCAAATTTCTTCATGAATATTTTCAATTGACCCACCCCCGCTTACGAAAAAGTTGAAAAAAGACGAAACACCCCCCCCTTACGAAAAAGTTGAAAAAAGACGAAACACCCCCCCCCCTTGCGAAAACTTTTTTGAAGCCGAATTTCTTCATGAATATTTTCAATTGACCCACCCCCTCACGAAAAAGTTGAAAAAAGACGAAACACACCCCTCTTACGAAAAAGTTGAAAAAAGACGAAACAACCCCCCCTTGTGAAAAGTTTTTTGAAGCCGAATTTCTTCATGAAAATTTTAAACTTTTTTGAAGCCGAATTTCTTCATGAAAATTTAAAACATTTTTGAAGCCCAAATACTTCATGAAAATTTTCAACTTTTTTGAAGCCGAATTTCTTCATGAATATTTTAAACTTTTTTGAAGCCCAAATACTTCATGAAAATTTTCAACCTTTTTGAAGCCGAATTTCTTCATGAATATTTTCAATTGACCCACCCCCCCTCACGAAAAAGTTGAAAAAAGACGAAACACCCACCCCTTACGAAAAAGTTGAAAAAAGACGAAACACCCCCCCATACGAAAAAGTTGAAAAAAGACGAAACACCCCCCCCTTGCGAAAACTTTTTTGAAGCCGAATTTCTTCATAAAAATTTTCAACTTTTTTGAAGCCCAAATACTTCATGAAAATTTTCAACTTTTTTGAAGCCGAATTTCTTCATGAATATTTTCAATTGACCCACCCCCCCTCACGAAAAAGTTGAAAAAAGACGAAACACCCCCCTCTTACGAAAAAGTTGAGAAAAGACGAAACACCCCCCCCTTGCGAAAACTTTTTTGAAGCCGAATTTCTTCATGTAAATTTTCAACTTTTTTGAAGCCCAAATACTTCATGAAAATTTTCATCTTTTTTGAAGCCAAATTTCTTCATGAATATTTTCAATTGACCCACCCCCGCTTACGAAAAAGTTGAAAAAAGACGAAACACCCCCCCCCTTGCGAAAACTTTTTTGAAGCCGAATTTCTTCATGAATATTTTCAATTGACCCACCCCCTCACGAAAAAGTTGAAAAAAGACGAAACACACCCCTCTTACGAAAAAGTTGAAAAAAGACGAAACAACCCCCCCTTGCGAAAAGTTTTTTGAAGCCGAATTTCTTCATGAAAATTTTAAACTTTTTTGAAGCCGAATTTCTTCATGAAAATTTAAAACATTTTTGAAGCCCAAATACTTCATGAAAATTTTCAACTTTTTTGAAGGCGAATTTCTTCATGAATATTTTCAACTTTTTTGAAGCCCAAATACTTCATGAAAATTTTAAACTTTTTTGAAGCCGAATTTCTTCATGAAAATTTAAAACATTTTTGAAGCCCAAATACTTCATGAAAATTTTCAACTTTTTTGAAGCCGAATTTCTTCATGAATATTTTCAACTTTTTTGAAGCCCAAATACTTCATGAAAATTTTAAACTTTTTTGAAGCCGAATTTCTTCATGAAAATTTAAAAAAAATTTGAAGCCCAAATACTTCATGAAAATTTTCAACTTTTTTGAAGCCGAATTTCTTCATGAATATTTAAAATTGACCCACCCCCGCTTACGAAAAAGTTGAAAAAAAACGAAACACCCCCCCTTACGAAAAAGTTGAAAAAAAACGAAACACCCCCCCCTTACGAAAACGTTGAAAAAAGACGAAACACCCCCCCCCTTGCGAAAACTTTTTTCAAGCCGAATTTCTTCATGAATATTTTCAATTGACCCACCCCCCCTCACGAAAAAGTTGAAAAAAGACGAAACACCCCCCTCTCACGAAAAAATTGAAAAAAGACGAAACACCCCCCCTTACGAAAAAGTTGAAAAAAGACGAAACACCCCCCCCTTGCGAAAACTTTTTTGAAGCCGAATTTCTTCATGAAAATTTTCAACTTTTTTGAAGCCCAAATACTTCATGAAAATTTTCATCTTTTTTGAAGACAAATTTCTTCATGAATATTTTCAATTGACCCACCCCCGCTTACGAAAAAGTTGAAAAAAGACGAAACACCCCCCTCTTACGAAAAAGTTGAAAAAAGACAAAACACCCCCCCCCTTGCGAAAACTTTTTTGAAGCCGAATTCCTTCATGAATATTTTCAATTGACCCACCCCCTCACGAAAAAGTTGAAAAAAGACGAAACACACCCCTCTTACGAAAAAGTTGAAAAAAGACGAAACACCCCCCCCTTGCGAAAACTTTTTTGAAGCCGAATTTCTTCATGAAAATTTTCAACTTTTTTGAAGCCCAAATACTTCATGAAAATTTTAAACTTTTTTGAAGCCGAATTTCTTCATGAATATTTTCAACCTTTTTGAAGCCGAATTTCTTCATGAAACTTTTAAACTTTTTTGAAGCCCAAATACTTCATGAAAATTTTCAACTTTTTTGAAGCCGAATTTCTTCATGAAAATTTTCAACTTTTTTGAAGCCCAAATACTTCATGAAAATTTTCATCTTTTTTGAAGCCAAATTTCTTCATGAATATTTTCAATTGACCCACCCCCGCTTACGAAAAAGTTGAAAAAAGACGAAACACCCCCCCCTTACGAAAAAGTTGAAAAAAGACAAAACACCCCCCCCCTTGCGAAAACTTTTTTGAAGCCGAATTTCTTCATGAATATTTTCAATTGACCCACCCCCTCACGAAAAAGTTGAAAAAAGACGAAACACACCCCTCTTACGAAAAAGTTGAAAAAAGACGAAACACCCCCCCTTGCGAAAACTTTTTTGAAGCCGAATTTCTTCATGAAAATTTTCAACTTTTTTGAAGCCCAAATACTTCATGAAAATTTTAAACTTTTTTGAAGCCGAATTTCTTCATGGATATTTTCAACTTTTTTGAAGCCCAAATACTTCATGAAAATTTTCAACCTTTTTGAAGCCGAATTTCTTCATGAAACTTTTAAACTTTTTTGAAGCCCAAATACTTCATGAAAATTTTCAACTTTTTTGAAGCCGAATTTCTTCATGAATATTTTCAATTGACCCACCCCCCCTCACGAAAAAATTGAAAAAAGACGAAACTACCCCCCCTTACGAAAAAGTTGAAAAAAGACGAAACACACCCCTCTTACGAAAAAGTTGAAAAAAGACGAAACACACCCCTCTTACGAAAAAGTTGAAAAAAGACGAAACACCCCCCCCTTGCGAAAACTTTTTTGAAGCCGAATTTCTTCATGAAAATTTTCAACTTTTTTGAAGCCCAAATACTTCATGAAAATTTTCAACTTTTTTGAAGCCGAATTTCTTCATGAATATTTTCAACTTTTTTGAAGCCAAAATACTTCATGAAAATTTTCAACCTTTTTGAAGCCGAATTTCTTCATGAAACTTTTAAACTTTTTTGAAGCCCAAATACTTCATGAAAATTTTCAACTTTTTTGAAGCCGAATTTCTTCATGAAAATTTTAAACTTTTTTGAAGCCGAATTTCTTCATGAAAATTTTAAACTTTTTTGAAGCCGAATTTCTTCAGGAAAATTTTTAACTTTTTTGAAGCCGAATTTCTTCATGAAAATTTTTAACTTTTTTGAAGCCGAATTTCTTCATGAAAATTTTAAACTTTTTTGAAGCCGAATTTCTTCATGAAAATTTAAAACATTTTTGAAGCCCAAATACTTCATGAAAATTTTCAACTTTTTTGAAGCCGAATTTCTTCATGAATATTTTCAATTGACCCACCCCCGCTTACGAAAAGTTGAAAAAAGACGAAACACCCCCCCCCTTGCGAAAACTTTTTTGAAGCCGAATTTCTTCATGAATATTTTCAATTGACCCACCCCCTCACGAAAAAGTTGAAAAAAGACGAAACACACCCCTCTTACGAAAAAGTTGAAAAAAGACGAAACACCCCCCCCTTGCGAAAACTTTTTTGAAGCCCAAATACTTCATGAAAATTTTCAACTTTTTTGAAGCCGAATTTCTTCATGAATATTTTCAATTGACCCACCCCCCCTCACGAAAAAGTTGAAAAAAGACGAAACACCCCCCCCTTACGAAAAAGTTGAAAAAAGACGAAACACACCCCTCTTACGAAAAAGTTGAAAAAAGACGAAACACACCCCTCTTACGAAAAAGTTGAAAAAAGACGAAACACACCCCTCTTACGAAAAAGTTGAAAAAAGACGAAACACCCCCCCCTTGCGAAAACTTTTTTGAAGCCGAATTTCTTCATGAAAATTTTCAACTTTTTTGAAGCCCAAATACTTCATGAAAATTTTCAACTTTTTTGAAGCCGAATTTCTTCATGAATATTTTCAACTTTTTTGAAGCCAAAATACTTCATGAAAATTTTCAACCTTTTTGAAGCCGAATTTCTTCATGAAACTTTTAAACTTTTTTGAAGCCCAAATACTTCATGAAAATTTTCAACTTTTTTGAAGCCGAATTTCTTCATGAAAATTTTAAACTTTTTTGAAGCCGAATTTCTTCATGAAAATTTTAAACTTTTTTGAAGCCGAATTTCTTCAGGAAAATTTTTAACTTTTTGGAAGCCGAATTTCTTCATGAAAATTTTTAACTTTTTTGAAGCCGAATTTCTTCATGAAAATTTTAAACTTTTTTGAAGCCGAATTTCTTCATGAAAATTTAAAACATTTTTGAAGCCCAAATACTTCATGAAAATTTTCAACTTTTTTGAAGCCGAATTTCTTCATGAATATTTTCAACTTTTTTGAAGCCCAAATACTTCATGAAAATTTTCAACCTTTTTGAAGCCGAATTTCTTCATGAAACTTTTAAACTTTTTTGAAGCCCAAATACTTCATGAAAATTTTCAACTTTTTTGAAGCCGAATTTCTTCATGAATATTTTCAATTGACCCACCCCAGCTTACGAAAAAGTTGAAAAAAGACGAAACACCCCCCCCCTTGCGAAAACTTTTTTGAAGCCGAATTTCTTCATGAAAATTTTCAACTTTTTTGAAGCCCAAATGCTTCATGAAAATTTTCAACTTTTTTGAAGCCGAATTTCTTCATGAATATTTTCAATTGACCCACCCCCCTCACGAAAAATTTGAAAAAAGAAGAAACACCCCCCCTTGCGAAAACGTTTTTGAAGCCGAATTTCTTCATGAAAATTTTCAACTTTTTTCATGCCCAAATACTTCATGAAAATGTTCAACTTTTTTGAAGCCCAAATACTTCATGAAAATTTTCAACTTTTTTGAAGCCGAATTTCTTCATGAAAATTTTAAACTTTTTTGAAGCCGAATTTCTTCATGAAAATTTTTTACTTTTTTGAATCCGAATTTCTTCATGAAAATTTTCAACTTTTTTGAAGCCCAAATGCTTCATGAAAATTTTCAACTTTTTTGAAGACGAATTTCTTCATGGATATTTTCAATTGACCCACCCCCCCTCACGAAAAATTTGAAAAAAGACGAAACACCCCCCCCTTACGAAAAAGTTGAAAAAAGACGAAACACCCCCCCCTTCCGAAAAAGTAGAAAAAAGACAAAACACCCCCCCCTTGCGATAACTTTTTTGAAGCCGAATTTCTTCATGAAAATTTTCAACTTTTTTGAAGCCCAACTGCTTCATGAAAATTTTCAACTTTTTTGAAGCCGAATTTCTTCATGAATATTTTCAATTGACCCACCCCCCCTCACGAAAAATTTGAAAAAAGAAGAAACACCCCCCCCTTGCGAAAACTTTTTTGAAGCCGAATTTCTTCATGAAAATTTTCAACTTTTTTCATGCCCAAATACTTCATGAAAATTTTAAACTTTTTTGAAGCCCAAATACTTCATGAAAATTTTCAACTTTTGAAGCCGACTTTCTTCATGAATATTTTCAATTTACCCACCCCCCTCACGAAAAAGTTGAAAAGAGTCGAAACACCCCCCTCTTACGAAAAAGTTGTAAAAAGACGAAACACCCCCCCCTTACGAAAAAGTTGAAAAAAGACGAAACACCCCCCCCTTGCGAAAACTTTTTTGAAGCCGAATTTCTTCATGAAAATTTTCAACTTTTTTGAAGCCCAAATACTTCATGAAATTTTTCAACTTTTTTGAAGCCGAATTTCTTCATGAAAATTTTAAACTTTTTTGAAGCCGAATTTCTTCATGAATACTTTCAATTGACCCACCCCCCTCTCGAAAAAGTTGAAAAAAGACGAAACACCCCCCTCTTACGAAAAAGTTGAAAAAAGACAAAACACCCCCCCTTACGAAAAAGTTGAAAAAAGACGAAACACCACCCCCTTACGAAAAATTTGAGAAAAGACGAAACAACCCCCCTTGCGAAAACTTTTTTGAAGCCGAATTTCTTCATGAAAATTTTCAACTTTTTTGAAGCCCAAATACTTCATGAAAATTTTCAACTTTTTTGAAGCCGAATTTCTTCATGAAAATTTTAAACTTTTTTGAACCCCAAATACGTCATGAAAATTTTCAACTTTTTTGAAGCCGAATTTCTACATGAATATTTTCAATTGACCCACCCCCCCTCACAAAAAAGTTGAAAAAAGACGAAACACCCCACTCTTACGAAAAAGTTGAAAAAAGACGAAACACCCCCCCTTACGAAAAAGTTGAAAAAAGACGAAACACCACCCCCTTACGAAAAATTTGAGAAAAGATGAAGCAACCTTCCCTTGGAAAACTTTTTTGAAGCCGAATTTCTTCATGAAAATTTTCAACTTTTTTGAAGCCCAAATACTTCATGAAAATTTTAAACTTTTTTGAAGCCGAATTTCTTCATGAAAATTTTAAACTTTTTTGAAGCCGAATTTCTTCATGAAAATTTTCAACTTTTTCGAAGCCCAAATACTTCATGAAAATTTTCAACTTTTTTGAAGCCGAATTTCTTCATGAAAATTTTAAACTTTTTTGAAGCCTAATTTCTTCATGAATATTTTCAACTTTTTTGAAGCCGAATTTCTTCATGAATATTTTCAATTGACCCACCCCCCCTTACGAAAAAGTTGAAAAAAGACGAAACACCCCCCCGTTACGAAAAAGTTGAAAAAAGACGAAACACCCCCCCCTTACGAAAAATTTGAAAAAAGACGAAACACCCCCCACTTACGAAAAAGTTGAAAAAAGACGAAACACCCCCCCCTTGCGAAAACTTTTTTGAAGCCGAATTTCTTCATGAAAATGTTCAACTTTTTTGAAGCCGAATTTATTCATGAATATTTTCAACTTTTTTGAAGCCCAAATACTTCATGAAAATTTTCAACCTTTTTGAAGCCGAATTTCTTCATAAAAATTTTAAACTTTTTTGAAGCCGAATTTCTTCATGAATATTTTCAATTGACCCACCCCCCCTCACGAAAAATTTGAAAAAAGAAGAAACACCCCCCCCTTGCGAAAACTTTTTTGAAGCCGAATTTCTTCATGAAAATTTTCAACTTTTTTCATTCCCAAATACTTCATGAAAATGTTCAACTTTTTTGAAGCCCAAATACTTCATGAAAATTTTCAACTTTTGAAGCCGAATTTCTTCATGAATATTTTCAATTGACCCACCCCCCCCTCACGAAAAAGTTCAAAAAAAAGACGAAACACCCCCCCCTTACGAAAAAGTAGAAAAAAGACGAAACACCCCCCCCTTGCGAAAACTTTTTTGAAGCCGAATTTCTTCATGAAAATTTTCAACTTTTTTGAAGCCCAAATACTTCATGAAAATTTTCAACTTTTTTGAAGCCGAATTTCTTCATGAAAATTTTAAACTTTTTTGAAGCCGAATTTCTTCATGAAAATTTTTAACTTTTTTGAATCCGAATTTCTTCATGAAAATTTTCAACTTTTTTGAAGCCCAAATGCTTCATGAAAATTTTCAACTTTTTTGAAGCCGAATTTCTTCATGAATATTTTCAATTGACCCACCCCCCCTCGCGAAAAATTTGAAAAAAGAAGAAACACCCCCCCCTTGCGAAAACTTTTTTGAATTCGAATTTCTTCATGAAAATTTTAAACTTTTTTCATGCCCAAATACTTCATGAAAATGTTCAACTTTTTTGAAGCCCAAATACTTCATGAAAATTTTCAACTTTTGAAGCCGAATTTCTTCATGAAAATTTTTAACTTTTTTGAATCCGAATTTCTTCATGAAAATTTTCAACTTTTTTGAAGCCCAAATGCTTCATGAAAATTTTCAACTTTTTTGAAGCCGAATTTCTTCATGAATATTTTCAATTGACCCACCCCCCCCTCACGAAAAAGTTCAAAAAAAAGACGAAACACCCCCCCCTTACGAAAAAGTAGAAAAAAGACGAAACACCCCCCCCTTGCGAAAACTTTTTTGAAGCCGAATTTCTTCATGAAAATTTTCAACTTTTTTGAAGCCCAAATACTTCATGAAAATTTTCACCTTTTTTGAAGCCGAATTTCTTCATGAAAATTTTAAACTTTTTTGAAGCCGAATTTCTTCATGAAAATTTTTAACTTTTTTGAATCCGAATTTCTTCATGAAAATTTTCAACTTTTTTGAAGCCCAAATGCTTCATGAAAATTTTCAACTTTTTTGAAGCCGAATTTCTTCATGAATATTTTCAATTGACCCACCCCCCCTCGCGAAAAATTTGAAAAAAGAAGAAACACCCCCCCCTTGCGAAAACTTTTTTGAAGCCGAATTTCTTCATGAAAATTTTAAACTTTTTTCATGCCCAAATACTTCATGAAAATGTTCAACTTTTTTGAAGCCCAAATACTTCATGAAAATTTTCAACTTTTGAAGCCGAATTTCTTCATGAAAATTTTTAACTTTTTTGAATCCGAATTTCTTCATAAAAATTTTAAACTTTTTTGAAGCCCAAATGCTTCATGAAAATATTCAACTTTTTTGAAGACGAATTTCTTCATGAATATTTTCAATTGACCCACCCCCCCTCACGAAAAAGTTGAAAAAAGACGAAACTCCCCCCTCTTTCGAAAAAGTAGAAAAAAGACGAAACACCCCCCCTTACGAAAAAAAGTTGAAAAAAGACGAAACACCCCCCCCTTCCGAAAAAGTTGAAAAAAGACGAAACACCCCCCCCTTGCGATAACTTTTTTGAAGCCGAATTTCTTCATGAAAATTTTCAACTTTTTTGAAGCCGAATTTCTTCATGAATATTTTCAATTGACCCACCCCCCCTCACGAAAAAGTTGAAAAAAGACGAAACACCCCCCCCTTCCGAAAAAGTAGAAAAAAGACAAAACACCCCCCCCTTGCGATAACTTTTTTGAAGCCGAATTTCTTCATGAAAATTTTCAACTTTTTTGAAGCCCAAATGCTTCATGAAAATTTTCAACTTTTTTGAAGCCGAATTTCTTCATGAATATTTTCAATTGACCCACCCCCCCTCACGAAAAATTTGAAAAAAGAAGAAACACCCCCCCCTTGCGAAAACTTTTTTGAAGCCGAATTTCTTCATGAAAATTTTCAACTTTTTTCATTCCCAAATACTTCATGAAAATGTTCAACTTTTTTGAAGCCCAAATACTTCATGAAAATTTTCAACTTTTGAAGCCGAATTTCTTCATGAAAATTTTTAACTTTTTTGAATCCGAATTTCTTCATGAAAATTTTCAACTTTTTTGAAGCCCAAATGCTTCATGAAAATTTTCAACTTTTTTGAAGACGAATTTCTTAATGAATATTTTCAATTGACCCACCCCCCCTCACGAAAAATTTGAAAAAAGACGAAACACCCCCCCCCTTACGAAAAAGTTGAAAAAAGACGAAACACCCCCCCTTCCGAAAAAGTAGAAAAAAGACAAAACACCCCCCCCTTGCGATAACTTTTTTGAAGCCGAATTTCTTCATGAAAATTTTCAACTTTTTTGAAGCCCAAATGCTTCATGAAAATTTTCAACTTTTTTGAAGCCGAATTTCTTCATGAATATTTTCAATTGACCCACCCCCCCTCACGAAAAATTTGAAAAAAGAAGAAACACCCCCCCCTTGCGAAAACTTTTTTGAAGCCGAATTTCTTCATGAAAATTTTAAACTTTTTTCATGCCCAAATACTTCATGAAAATGTTCAACTTTTTTGAAGCCCAAATACTTCATGAAAATTTTCAACTTTTGAAGCCGACTTTCTTCATGAATATTTTCAATTTACCCACCCCCCTCACGAAAAAGTTGAAAAGAGTCGAAACACCCCCCTCTTACGAAAAAGTTGTAAAAAGACGAAACACCCCCCCTTACGAAAAAGTTGAAAAAAGACGAAACACCCCCCCCCTTGCGAAAACTTTTTTGAAGCCGAATTTCTTCATGAAAATGTTCAACTTTTTTGAAGCCCAAATACTTCATGAAAATTTTCAACTTTTGAAGCCGAATTTCTTCATGAATATTTTCAATTTACCCACCCCCCTCACGAAAAAGTTGAAAAGAGTCGAAACACCCCCCTCTTACGAAAAAGTTGTAAAAAGACGTAACACCCCCCCTTACGAAAAAGTTGAAAAAAGACGAAACACCCCCCCTTGCGAAAACTTTTTTGAAGCCGAATTTCTTCATGAAAATTTAAAAAAATTTTGAAAGCCCAAATACTTCATGAAAATTTTCAACTTTTTTGAAGCCGAATTTCTTCATGTATACTTTGAATTGACCCACCCCCCTCACGAAAAAGTTGAAAAAAGACGAAACACCCCCCCTTACGAAAAAGTTGAAAAAAGACGAAACACCACCCCCTTACGAAAAATTTGAGAAAAGACGAAACAACCCCCCCTTGCGAAAACTTTTTTGAAGCAGAATTTCTTCATGAAAATTTTCAACTTTTTTGAAGCCCAAATACTTCATGAAAATTTTAAACTTTTTTGAAGCCGAATTTCTTCATGAAAATTTTAAACTTTTTTGAAGCCCAAATACTTCATGAAAATTTTCAACTTTTGAAGTCGAATTTCTTCATGAATATTTTCAATTTACCCACCCCCCTCACGAAAAAGTTGAAAAAAGACGAAACACCCCCCCCTTGCGAAAACTTTTTTGAAGCCGAATTTCTTCATGAAAATTTTCAACTTTTTTGAAGCCCAAATACTTCATGAAAATTTTCAACTTTTTTGAAGCCGAATTTCTTCATGAAAATTTTAAACTTTTTTGAAGCCGAATTTCTTCATGAAAATTTTTAACTTTTTTGAATCCGAATTTCTTCGGCTTCAACTTTTTTGAAGCTGAATTTCTTCATGAAAATTTTCAACTTTTTTGAAGCCGAATTTCTTCATGAATATTTTCAAATTTTTTGAAGCCCAAATAATTCATGAAAATTTTCAACCTTTTTGAAGCCGAATTTCTTCATGAAAATTTTAAACTTTTTTGAAGCCCAAATACTTCATGAAAATTTTCAACTTTTTTGAAGCCGAATTTCTTCATGAAAATTTTAAACTTTTTTGAAGCCAAAATACTTCATGAAAATTTTCAACTTTTTTGAAGCCGAATTTCTTCAAGAATATTTTCAATTGACCCACCCCCCCTCACGAAAAAGTTGAAAAAAGACGAAACACCCCCCTCTTACGAAAAAGTTGAAAAAAGACGAAACACCCCCCCCTTGCGAAAACTTTTTTGAAGCCGAATTTCTTCATGAAAATTTTCAACTTTTTTGAAGCCCAAATACTTCATGAAAATTTTCAACTTTTTTGAAACCGAATTTCTCCATGAAAATTTTAAACTTTTTTGAAGCCGAATTTCTTCATAAAAATTTACAAAAATTTTCAAGCCCAAATACTTCATGAATATTTTCAACTTTTTTGAAGCCCAAATACTTCATGAAAATTTTCAACCTTTTTGAAGCCGAATTTCTTCATGAATACTTTCAATTGACCCACCCCCCTCACGAAAAAGTTGAAAAAAGACGAAACACCCCCCCTTACGAAAAAGTTGAAAAAAGACGAAACACCACCCCCTTACGAAAAATTTGAGAAAAGACGAAACAACCCCCCCTTGCGAAAACTTTTTTGAAGCCGAATTTCTTCATGAAAATTTTCAACTTTTTTGAAGCCGAATTTCTTCATAAAAATTTTAAACTTTTTTGAAGCCGAATTTCTTCATGAAAATTTTTAACTTTTTTGAATCCGAATTTCTTCATGAAAATTTTAAACTTTTTTGAAGCCCAAATGCTTCATTAAAATTTTCAACTTTTTTGAAGACGAATTTCTTCATGAATATTTTCAATTGACCCACCCCCCCTCACGAAAAATTTGAAAAAAGACGAAACACCCCCCCCTTCCGAAAGAGTAGAAAAAAGACAAAACACCCCCCCCTTGCGATAACTTTTTTGAAGCCGAATTTCTTCATGAAAATTTTCAACTTTCTTGAAGCCCAAATGCTTCATGAAAATTTTCAACTTTTGAAGCCGAATTTCTTCATGAATATTTTCAATTTACCCACCCCCTCACGAAAAAGTTGAAAAGAGACGAAACACCCCCCTCTTACGAAAAAGTTGAAAAAAGACGAAACACCCCCCCCTTACGAAAAAGTTGAAAAAAGACGAAACACCCCCCCTTGCGAAAACTTTTTTGAAGCCGAATTTCTTCATGAAAATTTTCAACTTTTTTGAAGCCCAAATACTTCATGAAAATTTTCAACTTTTTTGAAGCCGAATTTCTTCATGAAAATTTTCAACTTTTTTGAAGCCGAAATTCTTCATGAATACTTTCAATTGACCCACCCCCCTCACGAAAAAGTTGAAAAAAGACGAAACACCCCCCTCTTACGAAAAAGTTGAAAAAAGACAAAACACCCGCCCCTTACGAAAAAGTTGAAAAAAGACGAAACACCCCCCCCTTGCGAAAACTTTTTTGAAGCCGAATTTCTTCATGAAAATGTTCAACTTTTTTGAAGCCCAAATACTTCATGAAAATTTTCAACTTTTGAAGCCGATTTTCTTCATGAATATTTTCAATTGACCCACCCCCCTCACGAAAAAGTTGAAAAAAGACGAAACACCCCCCCTTGCAAAAACTTTTTTGAAGCCGAATTTCTTCATGAAAATTTTCAACTTTTTTGAAGCCCAATTACTTCATGAAAATTTTCAACTTTTTTGAAGCCGAATTTTTTCATGAAAATTTTAAACTTTTTTGAAGCCAAATTTCTTCATGAAAATTTAAAAAAAATTTGAAGCCCAAATACTTCATGAAAATTTTCAACTTTTTTGAAACCGAATTTCTTCATGAATACTTTCAATTGACCCACCCCCCTCACGAAAAAGTTGAAAAAAGACGAAACACCCCCCTCTTACGAAAAAGTTGAAAAAAGACGAAACACCCCCCTTGCGAAAACTTTTTTGAAGCCGAATTTATTCATGAAAATTTTCAACCTTTTTGAAGCCGAATTTCTTCATGAAAATTTTAAACTTTTTTGAAGCCCAAATACTTCATGAAAATTTTCAACTTTTTTGAAGCCGAATTTCTTCATGAAAATTTTAAACTTTTTTGAAGCCCAAATACTTCATGAAAATTTTCAACTTTTTTGAAGCCGAATTTCTTCAAGAATATTTTCAATTGACCCACCCCCCCTCACGAAAAAGTTGAAAAAAGACGAAACACCCCCCTCTTACGAAAAAGTTGAAAAAAGACGAAACACCCCCCCCTTGCGAAAACTTTTTTGAAGCCGAATTTCTTCATGAAAATTTTCAACTTTTTTGAAGCCCAAATACTTCATGAAAATTTTCAACTTTTTTGAAACCGAATTTCTCCATGAAAATTTTAAACTTTTTTGAAGCCGAATTTCTTCATAAAAATTTACAAAAATTTTCAAGCCCAAATACTTCATGAATATTTTCAACTTTTTTGAAGCCCAAATACTTCATGAAAATTTTCAACCTTTTTGAAGCCGAATTTCTTCATGAATACTTTCAATTGACCCACCCCCCTCACGAAAAAGTTGAAAAAAGACGAAACACCCCCCCTTACGAAAAAGTTGAAAAAAGACGAAACACCACCCCCTTACGAAAAATTTGAGAAAAGACGAAACAACCCCCCCTTGCGAAAACTTTTTTGAAGCCGAATTTCTTCATGAAAATTTTCAACTTTTTTGAAGCCGAATTTCTTCATAAAAATTTTAAACTTTTTTGAAGCCGAATTTCTTCATGAAAATTTTTAACTTTTTTGAATCCGAATTTCTTCATGAAAATTTTCAACTTTTTTGAAGCCCAAATGCTTCATTAAAATTTTCAACTTTTTTGAAGACGAATTTCTTCATGAATATTTTCAATTGACCCACCCCCCCTCACGAAAAATTTGAAAAAAGACGAAACACCCCCCCCTTCCGAAAAAGTAGAAAAAAGACAAAACACCCCCCCCTTGCGATAACTTTTTTGAAGCCGAATTTCTTCATGAAAATTTTCAACTTTCTTGAAGCCCAAATGCTTCATGAAAATTTTCAACTTTTGAAGCCGAATTTCTTCATGAATATTTTCAATTTACCCACCCCCTCACGAAAAAGTTGAAAAGAGACGAAACACCCCCCTCTTACGAAAAAGTTGAAAAAAGACGAAACACCCCCCCCTTACGAAAAAGTTGAAAAAAGACGAAACACCCCCCCTTGCGAAAACTTTTTTGAAGCCGAATTTCTTCATGAAAATTTTCAACTTTTTTGAAGCCCAAATACTTCATGAAAATTTTCAACTTTTTTGAAGCCGAATTTCTTCATGAAAATTTTCAACTTTTTTGAAGCCGAAATTCTTCATGAATACTTTCAATTGACCCACCCCCCTCACGAAAAAGTTGAAAAAAGACGAAACACCCCCCTCTTACGAAAAAGTTGAAAAAAGACAAAACACCCGCCCCTTACGAAAAAGTTGAAAAAAGACGAAACACCCCCCCCTTGCGAAAACTTTTTTGAAGCCGAATTTCTTCATGAAAATGTTCAACTTTTTTGAAGCCCAAATACTTCATGAAAATTTTCAACTTTTGAAGCCGATTTTCTTCATGAATATTTTCAATTGACCCACCCCCCTCACGAAAAAGTTGAAAAAAGACGAAACACCCCCCCTTGCAAAAACTTTTTTGAAGCCGAATTTCTTCATGAAAATTTTCAACTTTTTTGAAGCCCAATTACTTCATGAAAATTTTCAACTTTTTTGAAGCCGAATTTTTTCATGAAAATTTTAAACTTTTTTGAAGCCAAATTTCTTCATGAAAATTTAAAAAAAATTTGAAGCCCAAATACTTCATGAAAATTTTCAACTTTTTTGAAACCGAATTTCTTCATGAATACTTTCAATTGACCCACCCCCCTCACGAAAAAGTTGAAAAAAGACGAAACACCCCCCTCTTACGAAAAAGTTGAAAAAAGACGAAACACCCCCCTTGCGAAAACTTTTTTGAAGCCGAATTTATTCATGAAAATTTTCAACTTTTTTGAAGCCAAAATACTTCATGAAAATTTTCAACTTTTTTGAAGTTGAATTTCTTCATGAAAATTTTAAACTTTTTTGAAGCCGAATTTCTTCATGAAAATTTTAAACTTTTTTGAAGCCGAATTTCTTCATGAAAATTTTAAACTTTTTTGAAGCCCATATACTTCATGAAAATTTTCAACTTTTTTGAAGCCGAATTTCTTCATGAAAATTTTAAACTTTTTTGAAGCCGAATTTCTTCATGAAAATTTACAAAAATTTTCAAGCCCAAATACTTCATGAAAATTTTAAACTTTTTTGAAGCCGAATTTCTTCATGAATATTTTCAACTTTTTTGAAGCCCAAATACTTCATGAAAATTTTCAACCTTTTTGAAGCCGAATTTCTTCATGAAAATTTTAAACTTTTTTGAAGCCGAATTTCTTCATGAAAATTTTCAACTTTTTTGAAGCCCAAATGCTTCATGAAAATTTTCAACTTTTTTGAAGACGAATTTCTTCATGAATATTTTCAATTGACCCACCCCCCTCACGAAAAATTTGAAAAAAGACGAAACACCCCCCCCTTCCGAAAAAGTAGAAAAAAGACAAAACACCCCCCCCTTGCGATAACTTTTTTGAAGCCGAATTTCTTCATGAAAATTTTCAACTTTTTTGAAGCCCAAATGCTTCATGAAAATTTTCAACTTTTGAAGCCGAATTTCTTCATGAATATTTTCAATTTACCCACCCCCCTCATGAAAAAGTTGAAAAGAGACGAAACACCCCCCTCTTACGAAAAAGTTGAAAAAAGACGAAACACCCCCCCCTTACGAAAAAGTTGAAAAAAGACGAAACACCCCCCCCTTGCGAAAACTTTTTTGAAGCCGAATTTCTTCAGGAAAATTTTCAACTTTTTTGAAGCCCAAATACTTCATGAAAATTTTCAACTTTTTTGAAGCCGAATTTCTTCATGAAAATTTTCAACTTTTTTGAAGCCGAAATTCTTCATGAATACTTTCAATTGACCCACCCCCCTCACGAAAAAGTTGAAAAAAGACGAAACACCCCCCTCTTACGAAAAAGTTGAAAAAAGACAAAACACCCGCCCCTCACGAAAAAGTTGAAAAAAGACGAAACACCCCCCCCTTGCGAAAACTTTTTTGAAGCCGAATTTCTTCATGAAAATTTACAAAAATTTTCAAGCCCAAATACTTCATGAAAATTTTCAAATTTTTTGAAGCCGAATTTCTTCATGAATATTTTCAACTTTTTTGAAGCCCAAATACTTCATGAAAATTTTCAACCTTTTTGAAGCCGAATTTCTTCATGAAAATTTTAAACTTTTTTGAAGCCCAAATACTTGATGAAAATTTTCAACTTTTTTGAAGCCGAATTTCTTCATGAATATTTTCAATTGACCCACCCCCCCCCACGAAAAAGTTGAAAAAAGACGAAACACCCCCCTCTTACGAAAAAGTTGAAAAAAGACGAAACACCCCCCCTTACGAAAAAATTGAAAAAAGACGAAACACCCACCCCTTACGAAAAATTTGAGAAAAGACGAAACACCCCCCCCTTGCGAAAACTTTTTTGTAGCCGAATTTCTTCATGAAAATTTTCAACTTTTTTGAAGCCCAAAAACTTCATGAAAAATTTCAACTTTTTTGAAGCCGAATTTCTTCATGAAAATTTTTAACTTTTTTGAAGCCGAATTTCTTCATGAAAATTTTAAACTTTTTTGAAGCCGAATTTCTTCATGAAAATTTTTAACTTTTTTGAAGCCGAATTTCTTCATGAAAATTTTAAACTTTTTTGAAGCCGAATTTCTTCATGAAAATTTAAAACATTTTTGAAGCCCAAATACTTCATGAAAATTTTCAACTTTTTTGAAGCCGAATTTCTTCATGAATATTTTCAACTTTTTTGAAGCCCAAATACTTCATGAAAATTTTCAACTTTTTTGAAGCCGAATTTCTTCATGAAAATTTTAAACTTTTTTGAAGCCGAATTTCTTCATGAAAATTTACAAAAATTTTCAAGCCCAAATACTTCATGAAAATTTTCAACCTTTTTGAAGCCGAATTTCTTCATGAAAATTTTAAACTTTTTTGAAGCCGAATTTCTTCATGAAAATTTACAATTTACCCACCCCCCTCACGAAAAAGTTGAAAAGAGACGAAACACCCCCCTCTTACGAAAAAGTTGAAAAAAGACGAAACACCCCCCCCTTACGAAAAAGTTGAAAAAAGACGAAACACCCCCCCCTTGCGAAAACTTTTTTGAAGCCGAATTTCTTCATGAAAATTTTCAACTTTTTTGAAGCCAAAATACTTCATGAAAATTTTCAACTTTTTTGAAGCCGAATTTCTTCATGAAAATTTTCAACTTTTTTGAAGCCGAATTTCTTCATGAAAATTTACAATTTACCCACCCCCCTCACGAAAAAGTTGAAAAGAGACGAAACACCCCCCTCTTACGAAAAAGTTGAAAAAAGACGAAACACCCCCCCCTTACGAAAAAGTTGAAAAAAGACGAAACACCCCCCCTTGCGAAAACTTTTTTGAAGCCGAATTTCTTCATGAAAATTTTCAACTTTTTTGAAGCCAAAATACTTCATGAAAATTTTCAACTTTTTTGAAGCCGAATTTCTTCATGAAAATTTTCAACTTTTTTGAAGCCGAATTTCTTCATGAAAATTTTCAACTTTTTTGAAGCCGAATTTCTTCATGAATACTTTCAATTGACCCACCCCCCTCACAAAAAAGTTGAAAAAAGACGAAACACCCCCCTCTTACGAAAAAGTTGAAAAAAGACGAAACACCCCCCCTTACGAAAAAATTGAAAAAAGACGAAACACCCACCCCTTACGAAAAATTTGAGAAAAGACGAAACACCCCCCCCTTGCGAAAACTTTTTTGAAGCCGAATTTCTTCATGAAAATTTTCAACTTTTTTGAAGCCCAAATACTTCATGAAAAATTTCAACTTTTTTGAAGCCGAATTTCTTCATGAAAATTTTTAACTTTTTTGAAGCCGAATTTCTTCATGAAAATTTTAAACTTTTTTGAAGCCGAATTTCTTCATGAAAATTTAAAACATTTTTGAAGCCCAAATACTTCATGAAAATTTTCAACTTTTTTGAAGCCGAATTTCTTCATGAATATTTTCAACTTTTTTGAAGCCCAAATACTTCATGAAAATTTTAAACTTTTTTGAAGCCGAATTTCTTCATGAAAATTTTCAACTTTTTTGAAGCCCAAATACGTCATGAAAATTTTAAACTTTTTTGAAGCCGAATTTCTTCATGAATATTTTCAATTGACCCACCCCCCCTCACGAAAAAGTTGAAAAAAGACGAAACACCCCCCTCTTACGAAAAAATTGAAAAAAAAAGAAACACCCCCCCTTACGAAAAAGTTGAAAAAAGACGAAACACCCCCCCCTTGCGAAAACTTTTTTGAAGCCGAATTTCTTCATGAAAATTTTCAACTTTTTTGAATCCCAAATACTTCATGAAAATTTTCAACTTTTTTGAAGCCGAATTTCTTCATGAATATTTTCAACTTTTTTGAAGCCGAATTTCTTCATGAAAATTTTCAACTTTTTTGAAGCCCAAATACTTCATGAAAATTTCAACTTTTTTCAAGCCTAAATACTTCAAGAAAATTTTCAACTTTTTTGAAACCGTATTTCTTCATGAATATTTTCGATTGACCCAACCGCCCTTACGAAAAAGTTGAAAAAAGACGAAACACCCCCCCTTACGAAAAAGTTGAAAAAAGACGAAACACCCCCCCCTTACAAAAAAGTTGAAAAAAGACTAAACACCCCCTCTTGGGAAAACTTTTTTGAAGCCGAATTTTTTCATGAATATTTTCAACTTTTTTGAAGCCCAAATACTTCATGAAAATTTTCAACTTTTTTGAAGCCCAAATACTTCATGAAAATTTTCAACTTTTTTGAAGCCGAATTTCTTCATGAAAATTTTCAACTTTTTTGAAGTCGAATTTCTTCATGAATATTTTCAATTGACCCACCCCCCTTACGAAAATGGTGAAAAAGAGGAAACACCCCCCCCTTACGAAAAATTTGAAAAAAGACTAAACTCCCCCCCCTTGGGAAAACTTTTTTGAAGCCGAATTTCTTCATGAAAATTTTCAACTGTTTTGAAGCCCAAATACTTCCTGAAAATTTTCAACTTTTTTGAAGCCGAATTTCTTCATGAAAATTTTAAACTTTTTTGAAGCCGAATTTCTTCATGAAAATTTTAAACTTTTTTGAAGCCGAATTTCATGAAAATTTTCAACTTTTTTGAAGACCAAATACTTCCTGAAAAATTTAAACTTTTTTAACCCGAATTTCTTCATGAATATTTTCAACTTTTTTGAAACCGAATTTCTTCATGAATATTTTCAATTGACCCACCCCCCCTTACGAAAAAGTTGAAAAAAGACGAAACACCCCCCCCTTGCGAAAACTTTTTTGAAGCCGAATTTCATCATGAAAATTTTCAACTTTTTTGAAGCCCAAATACTTCCTGAAAATTTTCAACTTTTTTGAAGCCGAATTTCTTCATGAAAATTTTAAACTTTTTTGAAGACCAAATACTTCCTGAAAAATTTAAACTTTTTTAACCCGAATTTCTTCATGAATATTTTCAACTTTTTTGAAACCGAATTTCTTCATGAATATTTTCAATTGACCCACCCCCGCTTACGAAAAAGTTGAAAAAAGACGAAACACCCCCCCTTACGAAAAAGTTGAAAAAAGACGAAACACGCCCCCCTTACGAAAAAGTTGAAAAAAGACGAAACACCCCCCCTTGGGAAAACTTTTTTGAAGACGAATTTCTTCATGAATATTTTCAACTTTTCTTAACCCGAATTTCTTCATGAATATTTTCAACTTTTTTGAAGCCGAATTTCTTCATGAATATTTTCAATTGACCCACCCCCCCTTACGAAAAAGTTGAAAAAAGACGAAACACCCCCCCGTTACGAAAAAGTTGAAAAAAGACGAAACACCCCCCCCTTACGAAAAATTTGAAAAAAGACGAAACACCCCCCACTTACGAAAAAGTTGAAAAAAGACGAAACACCCCCCCCTTGCGAAAACTTTTTTGAAGCCGAATTTCATCATGAAAATTTTCAACTTTTTTGAAGCCCAAATACTTCATGAAAATTTTCAACTTTTTTGAAGCCCAAATACTTCATGAAAATTTTCAACTTTTTTGAAGCCGAATTTCTTCACGAAAATTTTCAACTTTTTTGAAGTCGAATTTCTTCATGAAAATTTTCAACTTTTTTGAAGCCGAATTTCTTCATGAATATTTTCAATTGACCCACCCCCCTTACGAAAATGGTGAAAAAGAGGAAACACCCCCCCCTTACGAAAAAGATGAAAAAAGACGAAACACCCCACCCTTACGAAAAATTTGAAAAAAGACTAAACTCCCCCCCCTTGGGAAAACTTTTTTGAAGCCGAATTTCTTCATGAAAATTTTCAACTTTTTTGAAGCCCAAATACTTCCTAAAAATTTTCAACTTTTTTGAAGCCGAATTTCTTCATGAAAATTTTAAACTTTTTTGAAGCCGAATTTCTTCATGAAAATTTTCAACTTTTTTGAAGCCGAATTTCATGAAAATTTTCAACTTTTTTGAAGACCAAATACTTCATGAAAATTTTCAACTTTTTTGAAGCCGAATTTCTTCATGAATATTTTCAACATTTTTGAAGCCGAATTTCTTCATGAAAATTTTCAACTTTTTTGAAGCCCAAATACTTCATGAAAATTTTCAACTTTTTTGAAGCCGAATTTCTTCACGAAAATTTTCAACTTTTTTGAAGTCGAATTTCTTCATGAAAATTTTCAACTTTTTTGAAGCCGAATTTCTTCATGAATATTTTCAATTGACCCACCCCCCTTACGAAAATGGTGAAAAAGAGGAAACACCCCCCCCTTACGAAAAAGATGAAAAAAGACGAAACACCCCACCCTTACGAAAAATTTGAAAAAAGACTAAACTCCCCCCCCTTGGGAAAACTTTTTTGAAGCCGAATTTCTTCATGAAAATTTTCAACTTTTTTGAAGCCCAAATACTTCCTAAAAATTTTCAACTTTTTTGAAGCCGAATTTCTTCATGAAAATTTTAAACTTTTTTGAAGCCGAATTTCTTCATTAAAATTTTCAACTTTTTTGAAGCCGAATTTCATGAAAATTTTCAACTTTTTTGAAGACCAAATACTTCATGAAAATTTTCAACTTTTTTGAAGCCGAATTTCTTCATGAATATTTTCAACATTTTTGAAGCCGAATTTCTTCATGAAAATTTTCAAATTTTTTGAAGCCCAAATACTTCATGAAAATTTCAACTTTTTTCAAGCCTAAATACTTCAAGAAAATTTTCAACTTTTTTGAAACCGAATTTCTTCATGAATATTTTCGATTGACCCAACCGCCCTTACGAAAAAGTTGAAAAAAGATGAAACACCCCCCCTTACGAAAAAGTTGAAAAAAGACGAAACACCCCCCCCTTACAAAAAAGTTGAAAAAAGACTAAACACCCCCCCTTGGGAAAACTTTTTTGAAGCCGAATTTTTTCATGAATATTTTCAACTTTTTTGAAACCGAATTTCTTCATGAATATTTTCAACTTTTTTGAAGCCCAAATACTTCACGAAAATTTTCAACTTTTTTGAAGCCGAATTTCTTCATGAAAATTTTAAACTTTTTTGAAGCCGGATTTCTTCATGAAAATTTTCAAATTTTTTGAAGCCGAAATTCTTCATGAATGTTTTCAATTGACCCACCCCCCCTTACGAAAAAGTTGAAAAAAGACGAAACACCCCCCCTCACGAAAAAGTTGAAAAAAGACGAAACACCCCCCCCTTACGAAAAATTTGAAAAAAGACGAAACACCCCCCCCTTGCGAAAACTTTTTTGAAGCCGAATTTCTTCATGAAAATTTTCAACTTTTTTCAAGCCCAAATACTTCATGAAAATTTTCAACTTTTTTGAAGCCGATTTTCTTCATGAATATTTTCAACTTTTTTGAAGCCCAAATACTTCATGAAAATTTTCAACTTTTTTGAAGCCGAATTTCTTCATGAATATTTTCAATTGACCCACCCCCCCTATCGAAAAAGTTGAAAAAAGACGAAACACCCCTCCCTTACGAAAAAGTTGAAAAAAGACGAAACACCCCCCCTTACGAAAAAGTTGAAAAAAGACGAAACACCCCCCCCTTGCGAAAAAATTTTTGAAGCCGAATTTCTTCATGAAAATTTTCAACTTTTTTCAAGCCGAATTTCTTCATGAATATTTTCAATTGACCCACCCCCCCTCAAGAAAAAGTTGAAAAAAGTCGAAACACCCCCCCCTTACGAAAAAGTTGAAAAAAGACGAAACATCCCCCCCTTGCGAAAACTTTTTTGAAGCCGAATTTCTTCATTAAAATTTTCAACTTTTTTCAAGCCCAAATACTTCATGAAAATTTTCATCTTTTTTGAAGCCCAAAAACTTCATGAAAATTTTCAACTTTTTTGAAGCCGAAATTCTTCATGAATGTTTTCAATTGACCCACCCCCCCTTACGAAAAAGTTGAAAAAAGACGAAACACCCCCCCCCTTACGAAAAAGTTGAAAAAATACGAAAAACCCCGCCTTACGAAAAAGTTGAAAAAAGACGAAACACCCCCCCCTTACGAAAAATTTGAAAAAAGAAGAAACACCCCCCCCTTGGGAAAACTTTTTTGAAGCCGAATTTCTTCATGAATATTTTCAATTGACCCACCCCCCTTCACGAAAATTTTAAAGAAAGACGAAACACCCCCCCTTACGAAAAAGTTGAAAAAAGACGCCCCCCCTTACGAAAAATTTGAAAAAAGACGAAACACCCCCCCCTTGGGAAAACTTTTTTGAAGCCGAATTTCTTCATGAAAATTTTCAACTTTTTTGAAGCCCAAATACTTCATGAAAATTTTCAACTTTATTGAAGCCGTATTTCTTCATGAAAAAATTTAAAAAATATTCTAAGCCCAAATACTTCCTGAAAATTTTCAACTTTTTTGAAGCCGAATTTCTTCATGAATATTTTCAATTGACCCACCCCCCCTTACGAAAAAGTTGAAAAAAGACGAAACACCCACCTCTTACGAAAAAGTTGAAAAAAGACGAAACACCCCCCCCTTACGAAAAAGTTGAAAAAAGACGAAACACCCACCTCTTACGAAAAAGTTGAAAAAAGACGAAACACCCCCCCCTTACGAAAAAGTTGAAAAAAGACGAAACACCCCCCCTTACGAAAAAGTTGTAAAAAGACGAAACACCCATCCCTTGGGAAAACTTTTTTGAAGCCGAATTTCTTCATGAATAATTTCAACTTTTCTTAACCCGAATTTCTTCATGAATATTTTCAACTTTTTTGAAGCCGAATTTCTTCATGAATATTTTTAATTGACCCACCCCCGCTCACGAAAAAGTTGAAAAAAGACGAAACACCCCCCCTTACGAAAAAGTTGAAAAAAGACGAAACACCCCCCCCTTACAAAAAAGTTGAAAAAAGACGAAACACCCCCCCCCTTGGGAAAACTTTTTTGAAGCCGAATTTCTTCATGAATATTTTCAACTTTTTTGAATCCCAAATACTTCATGAAAATTTTCAACTTTTTTGAAGCCCAAATACTTCATGAATATATTCAACTTTTTTGAAGCCCAAATACTTCATGAAAATTTTCAACTTTTTTGAAGCCGAATTTCTTCATGAAAATTTTCAACTTTTTTCAGAAGCCCAAATACTTCATGAAAATTTTCAACTTTTTTGAATCCCAAATACTTCCTGAATATTTTCAACTTTTTTGAAGCCCAAATCCTTCATGAAAATTTTCTACTTTTTTGAAGCCCAAATACTTCAAGAAAATTTTCAACTTTTTTGAAGCCAAATTTCTTCATGAAAATTTTCAACTTTTTTGAAGCCCAAATACTTCATGAAAATTTCCAACTTTTTTGAAGCCGAATTTCTTCATGAAAATTTTCAACTTTTTTGAAGCCCAAATACTTCATGAATATTTTCAACTTTTTTGAAGCCCAAATCCTTCATGAAAATTTTCAACTTTTTTGAAGCCGAATTTCTTCATGAAAATTTTCAATTGACCCACCCCCCCTTACGAAAAAGTTGAAAAAAGACGAAAAACCCACCTCTTACGAAAAAGTTGAAAAAAGACGAAACACCCCCCCCTTACGAAGAAGTTGAAAAAAGACGAAACACCCCCCCTTACGAAAAACTTGTAAAAAGACGAAACCCCCATCCCTTGGGAAAACTTTTTTGAAGCCGAATTTCTTCATGAATATTTTCAACTTTTCTTAACCCGAATTTCTTCATGAATATTTTCAACTTTTTTGAAGCCGAATTTCTTCATGAAAATTTTCAATTGACCCACCCCCCCTTACGAAAAAGTTGAAAAAAGACGAAACACCCACCTCTTACGAAAAAGTTGAAAAAAGACGAAACACCCCCCCCTTACGAAGAAGTTGAAAAAAGACGAAACACCCCCCCTTACGAAAAACTTGTAAAAAGACGAAACCCCCATCCCTTGGGAAAACTTTTTTGAAGCCGAATTTCTTCATGAATATTTTCAACTTTTCTTAACCCGAATTTCTTCATGAATATTTTCAATTGACCCACCCCCCCTTACGAAAAAGTTGAAAAAAGACGAAACACCCCCCCGTTACGAAAAATTTGAAAAAAGACGAAACACCCCCCACTTACGAAAAAGTTGAAAAAAGACGAAACACCCCCCCCCTTACGAAAAATTTGAAAAAAGACGAAACACCCCCATCTTGGGAAAACTTTTTTGAAGCCGAAATTCTTCATGAAAATTTTCAACTTTTTTGAAGCCGAATTTCTTCATGAAAATTTTCAACTTTATAGAAGGCGAAATACTTCATGAAAATTTTCAAGTTTTTTGAAGCCCAAATACTTCATGAATATTTTCAACTTTTTTGAAGCCCAAAAACTTCATGAAATTTTCAACTTTTTTGAATCCCAAATACTTCATGAATATTTTCAACTTTTTTGAAGCCCAAATCCTTCATGAAAATTTTCTACTTTTTTGAAGCCCAAATACTTCAAGAAAATTTTCAACTTTTTTGAAGCCGAATTTCTTCATGAAAATTTTCAACTTTTTTGAAGCCGAATTTCTTCATGAAAATTTTCAACTTTTTTGAATCCGAATTTCTTCATGAAAATTTTCAACTTTTTTGAAGCCCAAATACTTCATGAATATATTCAACTTTGTTGAAGCCCAAATCCTTCATGAAAATTTTCAACTTTTTTGAAGCCGAAAATCTTCATGAAAATTTTCAACTTTATAGAAGGCGAAATACTTCATGAAAATTTTCAACTTTTTTGAAGCCCAAATACTTCATGAATATTTTCAACTTTTTTGAAGCCCAAATACTTCATGAAAATTTTCAACTTTTTTGAATCCCAAATACTTCATGAATATTTTCAACTTTTTTGAAGCCCAAATCCTTCATGAAAATTTTCAACTTTTTTGAAGCCCAAATACTTCATGAATATATTCAACTTTTTTGAAGCCCAAATACTTTCTTAAAATTTTCAACTTTTTTGAAGCCGAATTTCTTCATGAAAATATTCAACTTTATTGAAGGCGAAATACTTCATGAAAATTTTCAACTTTTTTGAAGCCCAAATACTTCATGAAAATTTTCAACTTTTTTGAAGCCGAATTTCTTCATGAAAATTTTCAACTTTATTGAAGGCGAAATACTTCATCAATATATTCAACTTTTTTGAAGCCAAATTTCTTCATGAATATTTTCAATTGACCCACCCCCCTTACGAAAATGTTGAAAAAGACGAAACAACCCCCCCTTACGAAAATGATGAAAAAAGACAAAACACCCCCCCTTACGAAAAAGATGAAAAAAGACGAAACACCCCCCCCTTACGAAAAATTTGAAAAAAGACTAAACACCCCCCCCCTTGGGAAAACTTTTTTGAAGCCGAATTTCTTCATGAAAATTTTCAACTTTTTTGAAGCCCAAATACTTCATGAACATTTTCAACTTTTTTGAAGCCCAAATACTTCATGAATATATTCAACTTTTTTGAAGCCCAAATCCTTCATGAAAATTTTCAACTTTTTTGAAGCCCAAATACTTCATGAAAATTTTCAACTTTTTTGAAGCCCAAATACTTCATGAAAATTTTCAACTTTTTTGAAGCCGAATTTCTTCATGAAAATTTTCAACTTTATTGAAGGCGAAATACTTCATGAAAATTTTCAACTTTTTTGAAGCCCAAATACTTCAAGAAAATTTTCAACTTTTTTGAAGCCCAAATACTTCATGAAAATTTTCAACTTTTTTGAAGCCGAATTTCTTCATGAAAATTTTCAACTTTATTGAAGGCGAAATACTTCATCAATATATTCAACTTTTTTGAAGCCGAATTTCTTCATGAATATTTTCAATTGACCCACGCCCCTTACGAAAATATTGAAAAAGACGAAACACCCCCCCCTTACGAAAAAGATGAAAAAAGACGAAACACCCCCCCCTTACGAAAAAGATGAAAAAAGACGAAACACTCCCCCCTTACGAAAAAATTGAAAAAAGACGAAACACCCCCCCCTTGCGAAAACTTTTTTGAAGCCGAATTTCTTCATGAATATTTTCAACTTTTTTGAAGCCGAATTTCTTCATGAAAATTTTCAACTTTTTTGAAGCCCAAATACTTCATGAATATATTCAACTTTTTTGAAGCCCAAATCCTTCATGAAAATTTTCAACTTTTTTGAAGCCCAAATACTTAATGAAAATTTTCAACTTTTTTGAAGCCGAATTTCTTCATGAAAATTTTCAACTTTATAGAAGGCGAAATACTTCATGAAAATTTTCAAGTTTTTTGAAGCCCAAATACTTCATGAATATTTTCAACTTTTTTGAAGCCCAAAAACTTCATGAAATTTTCAACTTTTTTGAATCCCAAATACTTCATGAATATTTTCAACTTTTTTGAAGCCCAAATCCTTCATGAAAATTTTCTACTTTTTTGAAGCCCAAATACTTCAAGAAAATTTTCAACTTTTTTGAAGCCGAATTTCTTCATGAAAATTTTCAACTTTTTTGAAGCCGAATTTCTTCATGAAAATTTTCAACTTTTTTGAAGCCGAATTTCTTCATGAAAATTTTCAACTTTTTTGAAGCCCAAATACTTCATGAATATATTCAACTTTGTTGAAGCCCAAATCCTTCATGAAAATTTTCAACTTTTTTGAAGCCGAAAATCTTCATGAAAATTTTCAACTTTATAGAAGGCGAAATACTTCATGAAAATTTTCAACTTTTTTGAAGCCCAAATACTTCATGAATATTTTCAACTTTTTTGAAGCCCAAATACTTCATGAAAATTTTCAACTTTTTTGAATCCCAAATACTTCATGAATATTTTCAACTTTTTTGAAGCCCAAATCCTTCATGAAAATTTTCAACTTTTTTGAAGCCCAAATACTTCATGAATATATTCAACTTTTTTGAAGCCCAAATACTTTCTTAAAATTTTCAACTTTTTTGAAGCCGAATTTCTTCATGAAAATATTCAACTTTATTGAAGGCGAAATACTTCATGAAAATTTTCAACTTTTTTGAAGCCCAAATACTTCATGAAAATTTTCAACTTTTTTGAAGCAGAATTTCTTCATGAAAATTTTCAACTTTATTGAAGGCGAAATACTTCATCAATATATTCAACTTTTTTGAAGCCGAATTTCTTCATGAATATTTTCAATTGACCCACCCCCGCTTACGAAAAATTTGAAAAAAGACGAAACACCCCCCCTTACGAAAAAGTTGAAAAAAGACGAAACACCCCCCCCTTACAAAAAAGTTGAAAAAAGACGAAACACCCCCCCCTTGGGAAAACTTTTTTGAAGCCGAATTTCTTCATGAATATTTTCAATTGACCCACCCCCCCTTACGAAAAAGTTGAAAAAAGACGAAACACCCCCCCGTCACGAAAAAGTTGAAAAAAGACGAAACACCCCCCCCTTACGAAAAATTTGAAAAAAGACGAAACACCCCCCACTTACGAAAAAGTTGAAAAAAGACGAAACACCCCCCCCCCTTACGAAAAATTTGAAAAAAGACAAAACACCCCCATCTTGGGAAAACTTTTTTGAAGCAGAAATTCTTCATGAAAATTTTCAACTTTTTTGAAGCCGAATTTCTTCATGAAAATTTTCAACTTTTTTGAAGCCGAATTTCTTCATGAAAATTTTCAACTTTTTTGAAGCCCAAATACTTCAGGAATATATTCAACTTTTTTGAAGCCGAATTTCTTCATGAAAATTTTCAACTTTTTTGAAGCCCAAATCCTTCATGAAAATTTTCAACTTTTTTGAAGCCGAATTTCTTCATGAAAATTTTCAACTTTATAGAAGGCGAAATACTTCATGAAAATTTTCAACTTTTTTGAAGCCCAAATACTTCATGAATATTTTCAACTTTTTTGAAGCCCAAATACTTCATGAAAATTTTCAACTTTTTTGAATCCCAAATACTTCATGAATATTTTCAACTTTTTTGAAGCCCAAATCCTTCATGAAAATTTTCAACTTTTTTGAAGCCGAATTTCTTCATGAAAATTTTCAACTTTTTTGAAGCTGAATTTCTTAATGAATATTTTCAATTGACCCACCCCCCTTAAGAAAATGTTGAAAAAGACAAAACACCCCCCCCTTACGAAAAAGATGAAAAAAGACGAAACACCACCCCCTTATGAAAAAGATGAAAAAAGACGAAACACCCCCCCCCTTACGAAAATTTTTCAAAAAGACTAAACACCCCCCCCCTTGGGAAAACTTTTTTGAAGCCGAATTTCTTCATGAAAATTTTCAACTTTTTTGAAGCCCAAATACTTCATGAATATTTTCAACTTTTTTGAAGCCCAAATCCTTCATGAAAATTTTCAACTTTTTTGAAGACGAATTTCTTCATGAATATTTTCAATTGACCCACCCCCCCTTACGAAAAAGTTGAAAAAAGACGAAACACCCACCTCTTACGAAAAAGTTGAAAAAAGACGAAACATCCCCCACTTACGAAAAAGTTGAAAAAAGACGACACACCCCCCCCCCTTACGAAAAATTTGAAAAAAGACAAAACACCCCCATCTTGGGAAAACTTTTTTGAAGCAGAAATTCTTCATGAAAATTTTCAACTTTTTTGAAGCCGAATTTCTTCATGAAAATTTTCAACTTTTTTGAAGCCGAATTTCTTCATGAAAATTTTCAACTTTTTTGAAGCCCAAATACTTCAGGAATATATTCAACTTTTTTGAAGCCGAATTTCTACATGAAAATTTTCAACTTTTTTGAAGCCCAAATCCTTCATGAAAATTTTCAACTTTTTTGAAGCCGAATTTCTTCATGAAAATTTTCAACTTTATAGAAGGCGAAATACTTCATGAAAATTTTCAACTTTTTTGAAGCCCAAATACTTCATGAATATTTTCAACTTTTTTGAAGCCCAAATACTTCATGAAAATTTTCAACTTTTTTGAATCCCAAATACTTCATGAATATTTTCAACTTTTTTGAAGCCCAAATCCTTCATGAAAATTTTCAACTTTTTTGAAGCCGAATTTCTTCATGAAAATTTTCAACTTTTTTGAAGCTGAATTTCTTAATGAATATTTTCAATTGACCCACCCCCCTTAAGAAAATGTTGAAAAAGACAAAACACCCCCCCCTTACGAAAAAGATGAAAAAAGACGAAACACCACCCCCTTATGAAAAAGATGAAAAAAGACGAAACACCCCCCCCCTTACGAAAATTTTTCAAAAAGACTAAACACCCCCCCCCTTGGGAAAACTTTTTTGAAGCCGAATTTCTTCATGAAAATTTTCAACTTTTTTGAAGCCCAAATACTTCATGAATATTTTCAACTTTTTTGAAGCCCAAATCCTTCATGAAAATTTTCAACTTTTTTGAAGACGAATTTCTTCATGAATATTTTCAATTGACCCACCCCCCCTTACGAAAAAGTTGAAAAAAGACGAAACACCCACCTCTTACGAAAAAGTTGAAAAAAGACGAAACATCCCCCCTTACGAAAAAGTTGAAAAAAGACGAAACACTCCCCCTTACGAAAAACTTGAAAAAAGACGAAACACCCCCCCTTTGCGAAAACTTTTTTCAAGCCGAATTTCATCATGAAAATTTTCAACTTTTTTGAATCCCAAATACTTCATGAATATTTTCAACTTTTTTGAAGCCCAAATCCTTCATGAAAATTTTCAACTTTTTTGAAGCCGAATTTCTTCATGAAAATTTTCAACTTTTTTGAAGCCCAAATACTTCATGAAAATTTTGAATTTTTTTGAAGCCGAATTTCTTCATAAAAATTTTCAACTTTTTTGAAGCCAAATTTCTTCATGATAATTTTCAACTTTTTTGAAGCCAAATTTCTTCATGAAAATTTTCAACTTTTTTGAAGCCGAATTTCTTCATGAAAATTTTCAACTTTTTTGAAGCAGAATTTCTTCATGAATATTTTCAATTGACCCACCCCAGCTTACGAAAAAGTTGAAAAAAGACGAAACACCCCCCCCTTACGAAAAAGTTGAAAAAAGACGAATCACCCCCCCCTTGCGAAAACTTTTTTAAAGCCGAATTTCTTCATGAATATTTTCAATTGACCCACCCCCTCACGAAAAAGTTGAAAAAAGACGAAACACACCCTCTTACGAAAAAGTTGAAAAAAGACGAAACACACCCCCTTACGAAAAAGTTGAAAAAAGACGAAACACCCCCCCCTTGCGAAAACTTTTTTGAAGCCGAATTTCTTCATGAAAATTTTCAACTTTTTTGAAGCCGAATTTCTTCATGAATATTTTCAATTCTTCCACCCCCCTCACGAAAAATTTGAAAAAAGACGAAACACCCCCCCTTACGAAAAACTTGAAAAAAGACGAAACACCCCCCCCTTACGAAAAAGTTGAAAAACGACGAAACACCCCCCCTTTGCGAAAACTTTTTTCAAGCCGAATTTCATCATGAAAATTTTCAACTTTTTTGAAGCCCAAATACTTCATGAAAATTTTCAACTTTTTTGAAGCCCAAATACTTCATGAATATATTCAACTTTTTTGAAGCCCAAATACTTCATGAATATTTTCAACTTTTTTGAAGCCCAAATACTTCATGAAAATTTTCAACTTTTTTGAAGCCGAATTTCTTCATGAAAATTTTCAACTTTATTGAAGGTGAAATACTTCTTGAATATATTCAACTTTTTTGAAGCCGAATTTCTTCATGAATATATTCAATTGACCCACGCCCCTTACGAAAATGTTGAAAAAGACGAAACACCCCCCCCTTACGAAAAAGATGAAAAAAGACGAAACACCCCCCCCTTACGAAAAAGATGAAAAAAGACGAAACACTCCCCCCTTACGAAAAAATTGAAAATAGACGAAACACCCCCCCCTTGCGAAAACTTTTTTGAAGCCGAATTTCATCATGAAAATTTTCAACTTTTTTGAAGCCCAAATACTTCAGGAAAATTTTGAATTTTTTTGAAGCCGAATTTCTTCATGAAAATTTTCAACTTTTTTGAAGCCGAATTTCTTCATGATAATTTTCAACTTTTCTGAAGCCAAATTTCTTCATGAAAATTTTCAACTTTTTTGAAGTCGAATTTCTTCATGAAAATTTTCAACTTTTTTGAAGCAGAATTTCTTCATGAATATTTTCAATTGACCCACCCCAGCTTACGAAAAAGTTGAAAAAAGACGAAACACCCCCCCCTTACGAAAAAGTTGAAAAAAGACGAATCACCCCCCCCTTGCGAAAACTTTTTTAAAGCCGAATTTCTTCATGAATATTTTCAATTGACCCACACCCTCACGAAAAAGTTGAAAAAAGACGAAACACACCCTCTTACGAAAAAGTTGAAAAAGACGAAACACCCCCCCTTACGAAAAAGTTGAAAAAAGACGAAACACCCCCCCCTTGCGAAAACTTTTTTGAAGCCGAATTTCTTCATGAAAATTTTCAACTTTTTTGAAGCCGAATTTCTTCATGAATATTTTCAATTCTTCAACCCCCCTCACGAAAAATTTGAAAAAAGACGAAACACCCCCCCCTTGCGAAAACTTTTTTGAAGCCCAATTTCTTCATGAAAATTTTAAACTTTTTTGAAGCCCAAATACTTTTTGAAAATTTTAAACTTTTTTGAAGCCGAATTTCTTCATGAATATTTTCAATTGACCCACACCCCCTCACGGAACAGTTGAAAAAAGACGAAACACCCCCCTCTTACGAAAAAGTTGAAAAAAGACGAAACACCCCCCCTTTACGAAAAAGTTGAAAAAAGACGAAACACCCCCCCCCTTACGAAAAAGTTGAAAAAAGACGAAACACCACCCACCTTGCGAAAACTTTTTTGAAGCCGAATTTCTTCATGAAAATTTTCAACTTTTTTCAAGCCCAAATACTTCATGAAAATGTTCAACTTTTTTGAAGCCCAAATACTTCATGAAAATTTTCAACTTTTTTGAAGCTGAATTTCTTCATGAAAATTTTCAACTTTTTTGAAGCCGAAATTCTTCATGAAAATTTTAAACTTTTTTGAAGCCCAAATACTTCATGAAAATTTTCAACTTTTGAAGCCGAATTTCTTCATGAATATTTTCAATTGACCCACCCCCCTCACGAAAAAGTTGAAAAAAGACGAAACACCCCCCCTTACGAAAAAGTTGAAAAAAGACGAAACACCCCCCCCTTGCGAAAAAATTTTTGAAGCCGAATTTCTTCATGAAAATTTTCAACTTTTTTGAAGCCCAAATACTTCATGAAAATTTTCAACTTTTTTGAAGCCGAATTTCTTCATGAATATTTTCAAATGACACACCCCCCCTCACGAAAAAGTTGAAAAAAGACGAAACACCCCCCTCTTCCGAAAAAGTTGAAAAAAGACGAAACACCCCCCCCTTACGAAAAAGTTGAAAAAAGACGAAACACCCCCCCCTCACGAAAAAGTTGAAAAAAGACGAAACACCCCCCACCTTGCGAAAACTTTTTTGAAGCCGAATTTCTTCATGAAAATTTTCAACTTTTTTCAAGCCCAAATACTTCATGAAAATGTTCAACTTTTTTGAAGCCCAAATACTTCATGAAAATTTTCAACTTTTTTGAAGCTGAATTTCTTCATGAAAATTTTCAACTTTTTTGATGCCGAATTTCTTCATGAAAATTTTAAACTTTTTTGAAGCCCAAATACTTCATGAAAATTTTCAACTTTTGAAGCCGAATTTCTTCATGAATATTTTCAATTGACCCACCCCCTCACGAAAAAGTTGAAAAAAGACGAAACACCCCCCCTTACGAAAAAGTTGAAAAAAGACGAAACACCCCCCCCTTGCGAAAAATTTTTTGAAGCCGAATTTCTTCATGAAAATTTTCAACTTTTTTGAAGCCCAAATACTTCATGAAAATTTTCAACTTTTTTGAAGCCGAATTTCTTCATGAATATTTTCAATTGACCCACCCCCCCTCACGAAAAAGTTTAAAAAAGACGAAACACCCCCCTCTTACGAAAAAGTTGAAAAAAGACGAAACACCCCCCCCCTTACGAAAAAGTTGAAAAAAGACGAAACACCCCCCCCCTTACGAAAAAGTTGAAAAAAGACGAAACACCCCCCACCTTGCGAAAACTTTTTTGAAGCCGAATTTCTTCATGAAAATTTTCAACTTTTTTCAAGCCCAAATACTTCATGAAAATGTTCAACTTTTTTGAAGCCCAAATACTTCATGAAAATTTTCAACTTTTTTGAAGCCGAATTTCTTCATGAAAATTTTCAACTTTTTTGAAGCCCAAATACTTCATGAAAATTTTCAACTTTTTTGAAGCCGAATTTCTTCATGAATATTTTCAACTTTTTTGAAGCCGAATTTCTTCATGAAAATTTTCAACTTTTTTGAAGCCGAATTTCTTCATGAAAATTTTCAACTTTTTTGAAGCCGAATTTCTTCATGAAAATTTTCAATTGACCCACCCCCCCTCACGAAAAAGTTGAAAAAAGACGAAAAACCCCCCTCTTACGAAAAAGTTGAAAAAAGACGAAACACCCCCCCCTTACGAAAAAGTTGAAAAAAGACGAAACACCCCCCCCTTACGAAAAAGTTGAAAAAAGACGAAACACCCCCCACCTTGCGAAAACTTTTTTGAAGCCGAATTTCTTCATGAAAATTTTAAACTTTTTGAAGCCCAAATACTTCATGAAAATTTTCAACTTTTTTGAAGCCGAATTTCTTCATGAAAATTTTAAACTTTTTTGAAGCCCAAATACTTCATGAAAATTTTCAACTTTTTTGAAGCCGAATTTCTTCATGAAAGTTTTCAACTTTTTTGAAGCCGAATTTCTTCATGAAAATTTTAAACTTTTTTGAAGCCCAAATACTTCATGAAAATTTTCAACTTTTTTGAAGCCGAATTTCATCATGAAAATTTTCACCTTTTTTGAAGCCGAATTTCTTCATGAAAATTTTCAACTTTTTTGAAGCCCAAATACTTCATGAAAATTTTCAACTTTTTTGAAGCCGAATTTCATCATGAATATTTTCAACTTTTTTGAAGCAGAATTTCTTCATTATAATTTTCAACTTTTTTGAAGCCGAATTTCTTCATGAAAGTTTTCAACTTTTTTGAAGCCGAATTTCTTCATGAAAATTTTAAACTTTTTTGAAGCCCAAATACTTCATGAAAATTTTCAACTTTTGAAGCCGAATTTCTTCATGAATATTTTCAATTGACCCTCCCCCCTCACGAAAAAGTTGAAAAAAGACGAAACACCCCCCCTTACGAAAAAGTTGAAAAAAGACGAAACACCCCCCCCTTGCGAAAAAATTTTTGAAGCCGAATTTCTTCATGAAAATTTTAAACTTTTTGAAGCCCAAATACTTCATGAAAATTATAAACTTTTTTGAAGCCGAATTTCTTCTTGAAAATTTAAAAAAAATTTGAAGCCCAAATACTTCATGAAGATTTTCAACTTTTTTGAAGCCGAATTTCTTCATGAATATTTTCAACTTTTTTGAAGCCCAAATACTTGATGAAAATTTTCAACTTTTTTGAAGCCGAATTTCTTCATGAAAATTTTCAATTGTCCCACCCCCCCTCACGAAAAAGTTGAAAAAAGACGAAACACCCCTCTCTTACGAAAAGGTTGAAAAATGACGAAACACCCCCCCCTTGCAAAAAAATTTTTGAAGCAGAATTTCTTCATGAAAATTTTCAACTTTTGAAGCCGAATTTCTTCATGAATATTTTCAATTGACCCTCCCCCCTCACGAAAAAGTTGAAAAAAGACGAAACACCCCCCCTTACGAAAAAGTTGAAAAAAGACGAAACACCCCCCCCTTGCGAAAAAATTTTTGAAGCCGAATTTCTTCATGAAAATTTTAAACTTTTTGAAGCCCAAATACTTCATGAAAATTTTAAACTTTTTTGAAGCCGAATTTCTTCTTGAAAATTTAAAAAAAATTTGAAGCCCAAATACTTCATGAAGATTTTCAACTTTTTTGAAGCCGAATTTCTTCATGAATATTTTCAACTTTTTTGAAGCCCAAATACTTGATGAAAATTTTCAACTTTTTTGAAGCCGAATTTCTTCATGAAAATTTTCAATTGTCCCACCCCCCCTCACGAAAAAGTTGAAAAAAGACGAAACACCCCTCTCTTACGAAAAGGTTGAAAAATGACGAAACACCCCCCCCTTGCAAAAAAATTTTTGAAGCAGAATTTCTTCATGAAAATTTTCAACTTTTTTGAAGCCGAATTTCTCCATGAAAATTTAAAAAAAATTTCAAGCCCAAATACTTCATGAAAATTTTCAACTTTTTTGAAGCCCAAATACTTCATGAAAATTTTCAAACTTTTTGAAGCCGAATTTCTTCATGAAAATTTTCAACTTTTTTGAAGCCCAAATACTTCATGAAAATTTTCAACTTTTTTGAAGCCGAATTTCTTCATGAAAATTTTCACCTTTTTTGAAGCCGAATTTCTTCATGAAAATTTTCAACTTTTTTGAAGTCCAAATACTTCATGAAAATTTTCAACTTTTTTGAAGCCGAATTTCTTCATGAATATTTTCAACTTTTTTGAAGCAGAATTTCTTCATTATAATTTTCAACTTTTTTGAAGCCGAATTTCTTCATGAAAGTTTTCAACTTTTTTTAAGCCGAATTTCTTCATGAAAATTTTAAACTTTTTTGAAGCCCAAATACTTCATGAAAATTTTCAACTTTTGAAGCCGAATTTCTTCATGAATATTTTCAATTGACCCACCCCCTCACGAAAAAGTTGAAAAAAGACGAAACACCCCCCCCTTGCGAAAAATTTTTTGAAGCCGAATTTCTTCATGAAAATTTTAAACTTTTTGAAGCCCAAATACTTCATGAAAATTTTCAACTTTTTTGAAGCCGAATTTCTTCATGAAAATTTTAAACTTTTTTGAAGCCGAATTTCTTCTTGAAAATTTAAAAAAAATTTGAAGCCCAAATACTTCATGAAGATTTTCAACTTTTTTGAAGCCGAATTTCTTCATGAATATTTTCAACTTTTTTGAAGCCCAAATACTTGATGAAAACTTTCAACTTTTTTGAAGCCGAATTTCTTCATGAAAATTTTCAATTGTCCCACCCCCCCTCACGAAAAAGTTGAAAAAAGACGAAACACCCCTCTCTTACAAAAGGTTGAAAAATGACGAAACACCCCCCCCTTGCAAAAACTTTTTTGAAGCCGAATTTCTTCATGAAAATTTTCAACTTTTTTGAATCCCAAATACTTCATGAAAATTTTCAACTTTTTTGAAGCCGAATTTCTTCATGAAAATTTAAAAAAAGTTTCAAGCCCAAATACTTCATGAAAATTTTAAACTTTTTTGAAGCCCAAATACTTCATGAAAATTTTCAAACTTTTTGAAGCCGAATTTCTTCATGAAAATTTTCACCTTTTTTGAAGCCGAAATTCTTCATGAAAATTTTCAACTTTTTTGAAGCCCAAATACTTCATGAAAATTTTCAACTTTTTTGAAGCCGAATTTCTTCATGAATATTTTCAACTTTTTTGAAGCAGAATTTCTTCATTATAATTTTCAACTTTTTTGAAGCCGAATTTCTTAATGAATATTTTCAGCTTTTTTGAACCCCAAATACTTCATGAAAATATTCAACTTTTTTGAAGCCGCAATACTTCATGAAAATTTTCAACTTTTTTCAAGCCCAAATACTTCATGAAAATGTTCAACTTTTTTGAAGCCCAAATACTTCATGAAAATTTTCAACTTTTTTGAAGCTGAATTTCTTCATGAAAATTTTAAACTTTTTTGAAGCCGAATTTCTTCATTAATATTTTCAATTTTCCCACCCCCCTCACGAAAAAGTTGAAAAAAGACGAAACACCCCCCCCTTGCGAAAACATTTTTGAAGCCGAATTTCTTCATGAAAATTTTCAACTTTTTTGAAGCCCAAATACTTCATGAAAATTTTCAACTTTTTTGATGCCGAATTTCTTCATGAAAATTTTCAACTTTTTTGAAGCCCAAATGCTTCATGAAAATTTTCAACTTTTTTGAAACCGAATTTCTTCATGAATATTTTCAATTGACCCACCCCCCCTCACGAAAAATTTGAAAAAAAAAGAAACACCCCCCCCTTGCGAAAACTTTTTTGAAGCCGAATTTCTTCATGAAAATTTTCAACTTTTTTGAATCCCAAATACTTCATGAAAATTTTCAACTTTTTTTAGGCCGAATTTCTACATGAAAATTTTCAACTTTTTTGAAGCCCAAATACTTGATGAAAATTTTCAACTTTTTTGAAGCCGAATTTCTTCATGAATATTTTCAATTGACCCACCCTCCTCACGAAAAAGTTGAAAAAAGACGAAACACACCCCCCTTGCGAAAACTTTTTTGAAGCCGAATTTCTTCATGAAAATTTTAAACTTTTTTGAAGCCGAATTTCTTCATGAAAATTTAAAAAAAAATTTGAAGCCCAAATACTTCATGAAAATTTTCAACTTTTTTGAAGCCGAATTTCTTTATGAATATTTTCAACTTTTTTGAAGCCCAAATACTTCACGAAAATTTTAAACTTTTTTGAAGCCGAATTTTTTTATGAAAATTTTAAACTTTTTTGAAGCCCAAATACTTTTTGAAAATTTTAAACTTTTTTGAAGCCGAATTTCTTCATGAATATTTTCAATTGACCCACCCCCCCTCACGAAAAAGTTGAAAAAAGACGAAACACCCACCTCTTACGAAAAAGTTGAAAAAAGACGAAACACCCCCCCTTACGAAAAAGTTGAAAAAAGACGAAACACCCCCCCCTTGCGAAAACTTTTTTGAAGCCGAATTTCTTCATGAAAATTTTTCAACTTTTTTGAAGCCCAAATACTTCATGAAAAATTTAAACTTTTTTAAGCCGAATTTCATCATGAAAACTTTTAACTTTTTTGAAGCCGAATTTCTTCATGAAAATTTTTAACTTTTTTGAATCCGAATTTCTTCATGAAAATTTTCAACTTTATTGAAGCCCAAATGCTTCATGAAAATTTTCAATTGACCCACCCCCCCTCACGAAAAATTTGAAAAAAAAAGAAACACCCCCCCCTATGAAAACTTTTTTGAAGCCGAATTTCTTCATGAAAATTTTCAACTTTTTTGAATCCCAAATACTTCATGAAAATTTTCAACTTTTTTGAAGCCGAATTTCTTCATGAAAATTTAAAAAAAATTTCAAGCCCAAATACTTCATGAAAATTTTCAACTTTTTTGAAGCCCAAATACTTCATGAAAATTTTCAACTTTTTTGAAGCCGAATTTCTTCATGAAAATTTTCAATTGTCCCACCCCCCCTCACGAAAAAGTTGAAAAAAGACGAAACACCCCTCTCTTACGAAAAGGTTGAAAAATGACGAAACACACCCCCCTTTCAAAAACTTTTTTGAAGCCGAATTTCTTCATGAAAATTTTCAACTTTTTTGAATCCCAAATACTTCATGAAAATTTTCAACTTTTTTGAAGCCGAATTTCTTCATGAAAATTTAAAAAAAAATTTCAAGCCCAAATACTTCATGAAAATTTTAAACTTTTTTGAAGCCCAAATACTTCATAAAAATTTTCAAACTTTTTGAAGCCGAATTTCTTCATGAAAATTTTAAATTTTTTTGAAGCCCAAATACTTCATGAAAATTTTCACCTTTTTTGAAGCCGAATTTCTTCATGAAAATTTTCAACTTTTTTGAAGCCCAAATACTTCATGAAAATTTTCAACTTTTTTGAAGCCGAATTTCTTCATGAATATTTTCAACTTTTTTGAAGCAGAATATCTTCATTATAATTTTCAACTTTTTTGAAGCCGAATTTCTTCATGAATATTTTCAGCTTTTTTGAACCCCAAATACTTCATGAAAATATTCAACTTTTTTGAAGCCGCAATACTTCATGAAAATTTTCAACTTTTTTCAAGCCCAAATACTTCATGAAAATGTTCAACTTTTTTGTAGCCCAAATACTTCATGAAAATTTTCAACTTTTTTGAAGCTGAATTTCTTCATGAAAATTTTAAACTTTTTTGAAGCCGAATTTCTTCATTAATATTTTCAATTATCCCACCCCCCTCACGAAAAAGTTGAAAAAAGACGAAACACCCCCCCCTTGCGAAAACATTTTTGAAGCCGAATTTCTTCATGAAAATTTTCAACTTTTTTGAAGCCCAAATACTTCATGAAAATTTTCAACTTTTTTGATGCCGAATTTCTTCATGAAAATTTTCAACTTTTTTGAAGCCCAAATACTTCATGAAAAATTTAAACTTTTTTAAGCCGAATTTCATCATGAAAATTTTTAACTTTTTTGAAGCCGAATTTCTTCATGAAAATTTTTAACTTTTTTGAATCCGAATTTCTTCATGAAAATTTTCAACTTTTTTGAAGCCCAAATGCTTCATGAAAATTTTCAACTTTTTTGAAACCGAATTTCTTCATGAATATTTTCAATTGACCCACCCCCCCTCACGAAAAATTTGAAAAAAAAAGAAACACCCCCCCCTTGCGAAAACTTTTTTGAAGCCGAATTTCTTCATGAAAATTTTCAACTTTTTTGAATCCCAAATACTTCATGAAAATTTTCAACTTTTTTTAGGCCGAATTTCTACATGAAAATTTTCAACTTTTTTGAAGCCCAAATACTTGATGAAAATTTTCAACTTTTTTGAAGCCGAATTTCTTCATGAATATTTTCAATTGACCCACCCTCCTCACGAAAAAGTTGAAAAAAGACGAAACACACCCCCCTTGCGAAAACTTTTTTGAAGCCGAATTTCTTCATGAAAATTTTAAACTTTTTTGAAGCCGAATTTCTTTATGAATATTTTCAACTTTTTTGAATCCCAAATACTTCACGAAAATTTTAAACTTTTTTGAAGCCGAATTTTTTCATGAAAATTTTAAACTTTTTTGAAGCCCAAATACTTTTTGAAAATTTTAAACTTTTTTGAAGCCGAATTTCTTCATGAATATTTTCAATTGACCCACCCCCCCTCACGAAAAAGTTGAAAAAAGACGAAACACCCACCTCTTACGAAAAAGTTGAAAAAAGACGAAACACCCCCCCTTACGAAAAAGTTGAAAAAAGACGAAACACCCCCCCCTTGCGAAAACATTTTTGAAGCCGAATTTCTTCATGAAAATTTTCAACTTTTTTGAAGCCCAAATACTTCATGAAAATTTTCAACTTTTTTGAAGCCGAATTTCTTCATGAAAATTTTTAACTTTTTTGAATCCGAATTTCTTCATGAAAATTTTCAACTTTTTTGAAGCCCAAATTCTTCATGAAAATTTTCAACTTTTTTGAAGCCGAATTTCTTCATGAATATTTTCAATTGACCCACCCCCCTCACGAAAAATTTGAAAAAAGACGAAACACCCCCCCGTTGCGAAAACTTTTTTGAAGCCGAATTTCTTCATGAAAATTTTCAACTTTTTTCAAGCCCAAATACTTCATGAAAATGTTCAACTTTTTTGAAGCCCAAATACTTCATGAAAATGTTCAACTTTTTTGAAGCTGAATTTCTTCATGAAAATTTAAAAAAAATTTGAAGCCCAAATACTTCATGAAAATTTTCAACTTTTTTGAAGCCGAATTTCTTCATGAATATTTTCAACTTTTTTGAAGCCCAAATACTTGATGAAAATTTTCAACTTTTTTGAAGCCGAATTTCTTCATGAAAATTTTCAATTGACCCACCCCCCCTCACGAAAAAGTTGAAAAAAGACGAAACACCCCTCTCTTACGAAAAGGTTGAAAAATGACGAAACACCCCCCCCTTGCAAAAACTTTTTTGAAGCCGAATTTCTTCATGAAAATTTTCAACTTTTTTGAAGCCCAAATACTTCATGAAAATTTTCAACTTTTTTGAAGCCGAATTTCTTCATGAAAATTTTCACCTTTTTTGAAGCCGAATTTCTTCATGAAAATTTTCAACTTTTTTTAAGCCCAAATACTTCATAAAAATTTTCAACTTTTTTGAAGCCGAATTTCTTCGTGAATATTTTCAACTTTTTTGAAGCAGAATTTCTTCATTATAATTTTCAACTTTTTTGAAGCCGAATTTCTTCATGAATATTTTCAGCTTTTTTGAAGCCCAAATACTTCATGAAAATATTCAACTTTTTTGAAGCCGCAATACTTCATGAAAATTTTCAACTTTTTTCAAGCCCAAATACTTCATGAAAATTTTCAACTTTTTTGAAGCTGAATTTCTTCATGAAAATTTTAAACTTTTTTGAAGCCGAATTTCTTCATTAATATTTTCAATTGACCCACCCCCCTCACGAAAAAGTTGAAAAAAGACGAAACACCCCCCCCTTAAGAAAAAGTTGAAAAAAGACGAAACACCCCCCCCTTGCGAAAACTTTTTTGAAGCCGAATTTCTTCATGAAAATTTTTAACTTTTTTGAATCCGAATTTCTTCATGAAAATTTTCAACTTTTTTGAAGCCCAAATGCTTCATGAAAATTTTCAACTTTTTTGAAGCCGAATTTCATCATGAATATTTTCAATTGACCCACCCCACTCACGAAAAATTTGAAAAAAGACGAAACACCCCCCCCTTGCGAAAACTTTTTTGAAGCCGAATTTCTTCATGAAAATTTTCAACTTTTTTCAAGCCCAAATACTTCATGAAAATTTTCAACTTTTTTAAAGCCGAATTTCCACATGAAAATTTTCAACTTTTTTGAAGCCCAAATACTTGATGAAAATTTTCAGCTTTTTTGAAGCCCAAATACTTCATGAAAATATTCAACTTTTTTGAAGCCGCAATACTTCATGAAAATTTTCAACTTTTTTCAAGCCCAAATACTTCATGAAAATTTTCAACTTTTTTGAAGCTGAATTTCTTCATGAAAATTCTAAACTTTTTTGAAGCCGAATTTCTTCATTAATATTTTCAATTGACCCACCCCCCTCACGAAAAAGTTGAAAAAAGACGAAACACCCCCCCCTTAAGAAAAAGTTGAAAAAAGACGAAACACCCCCCCCTTGCGAAAACTTTTTTGAAGCCGAATTTCTTCATGAAAATTTTCAACTTTTTTCAAGCCCAAATACTTCATGAAAATTTTCAACTTTTTTGAAGCCCAAATACTTCATGAAAATTTTCAACTTTTTTGAAGCCGAATTTCTTCATGACAATTTTCAACTTTTTTGAAGCCGAATTTCTTCATGAAAATTTAAAAAAAATTTGAAGCCCAAATACTTCATGAAAATGTTCAACTTTTTTGAAGCCCAAATACTTCACTAAAATTTTCAACTTTTTTGAAGTCGAATTTCTTCATGAAAATTTTAAACTTTTTTGAAGCCCAAATACTTTTTGAAAATTTTCAACTTTTTTGAAGCCGAATTTCTTCATGAATATTTTCAATTGACCCACCCCCCTCACGAAAAAGATGAAAAAAGACGAAACACCACCCTCTTACGAAAAAGTTGAAAAAAGACGAAACACCCCCCCCTTGCGAAAACTTTTTTGAAGCCGAATTTCTTCATGAAAATTTTCAACTTTTTTGAAGCCCAAATACTTCATGAAAATTTTCAACTTTTTTGAAGCCGAATTTCTTCATGAAAATTTTTAACTTTTTTGAAGCCGAATTTCTTCATGAAAATTTAAAAAATTTTTGAAGCCCAAATTCTTCATGAAAATTTTCTACTTTTTTGAAGCCGAATTTCTTCATGAATATTTTCAACTTTTTTGAAGCCCAAATACTTCACTAAAATTTTCAACTTTTTTGAAGCCGAATTTCTTCATGAAAATTTTAAACTTTTTTGAAGCCCAAATACTTTTTGAAAATTTTCAACTTTTTTGAAGCCGAATTTCTTCATGAATATTTTCAATTGACCCACCCCCCTCACGAAAAAGATGAAAAAAGACGAAACACCACCCTCTTACGAAAAAGTTGAAAAAAGACGAAACACCCCCCCCTTGCGAAAACTTTTTTGAAGCCGAATTTCTTCATGAAAATTTTCAACTTTTTTGAAGCCCAAATACTTCATGAAAATTTTCATCTTTTTTGAAGCCAAATTTCTTCATGAATATTTTCAATTGACCCACCCCCGCTTACGAAAAAGTTGAAAAAAGACGAAACACCCCCCCCTTACGAAAAAGTTGAAAAAAGACGAAACACCCCCCCCTTGCGAAAACTTTTTTGAAGCCGAATTTCTTCATGAATATTTTCAATTGACCCACCCCCTCACGATAAAGTTGAAAAAAGACGAAACACACCCCTCTTACGAAAAAGTTGAAAAAAGACGAAACACCCCCCCATTGCGAAAACTTTTTTGAAGCCGAATTTCTTCAAGAAAATTTTGAACTTTTTTGAATCCCAAATACTTCATGAAAAATTTCAACTTTTTTGAAGCCAAATTTCTTCAAGAAAATTTTAAACTTTTTTGAAGCCGAAATACTTTTTGAAAATTTTCAACTTTTTTGAAGCTGAATTTCTTCATGAATATTTTCAATTGACCCACCCCCCCTCACGAAAAAGTTGAAATAAGACGAAACACCCCCCTTTTACAAAAAAGTTGAAAAAAGACGAAACACCCCCCCCTTACGAAAAAGTTGAAAAAAGACGAAACACCCCCCCCTTGCGAAAACTTTTTTGAAGCCGAATTTCTTCATCAAAATTTTAAACTTTTTTGAAGCCCAAATACTTCATGAAAATCTTCAACTTTTTTGAAGCCGAATCTCTTCATGAAAATTTTAAACTTTTTTGAAGCCGAATTTCTTCATGAATATTTTCAACTTTTTTGAAGCCCAAATACTTCATGAAAATTTTCAAACTTTTTGAAGCCGAATCTCTTCATGAAAATTTTAAACTTTTTTGAAGCCCAAATACTACATGAAAATTTTCAACTTTTTTGAAGCCGAATTTCTTCATGAATATTTTCAATTGACCCACCCCCCCTCACGAAAAAGTTGAAAAAAGACGAAACACCCCCCCTTACGAAAAAGTTGAAAAAAGACAAAACACCCCCCCCTTATGAAAAAGTTGAAAAAAGACGAAACACCCCCCACCTTGCGAAAACTTTTTTGAAGCTGAATTTCTTCATGAAAATTTTTAACTTTTTTGAAGCCGAATTTCTTCATGAATATTTTCAATTGACCCACCCCCCTCACGAAAAAGTTGAAAAAAGACGAAACACCCCCCCCTTGCGAAATTTTTTTGAAGCCGAATTTCTTCCTGAAAATTTACAACTTTTTTGAAGCCAAATATCTTCATGAATATTTTCAATTGACCCATCCCCGCTTACGAAAAAGTTGAAAAAAGACGAAACACCCCCCGCTTGCGAAAACTTTTTTGACGCCGAATTTCTTCATGAATATTTTCAACTTTTTTGAAGCCCAAATACTTCATGAAAATTTTCAAACTTTTTGAAGCCGAATCTCTTCATGAAAATTTTAAACTTTTTTGAAGCCCAAATACTTCATGAAAATTTTAAACTTTTTTGAAGCCGAATTTCTTCATGAATATTTTCAATTGACCCACCCCCCCTCACGAAAAAGTTGAAAAAAGACGAAACACCCCCCCTTACGAAAAAGTTGAAAAAAGACGAAACACCCCCCCCTTATGAAAAAGTTGAAAAAAGACGAAATACCCCCCACCTTGCGAAAACTTTTTTGAAGCTGAATTTCTTCATGAATATTTTCAATTGACCCACCCCCCTCACGAAAAAGTTGAAAAAAGACGAAACACCCCCCCCTTGCGAAAACTTTTTTGAAGCCGAATTTCTTCCTGAAAATTTACAACTTTTTTGAAGCCAAATATCTTCATGAATATTTTCAATTGACCCATCCCCGCTTACGAAAAAGTTGAAAAAAGACGAAACACCCCCCCCTTGCGAAAACTTTTTTGAAGCCGAATTTCTTCATGAATATTTTCAACTTTTTTGAAGCCCAAATACTTCATGAAAATTTTCAAACTTTTTGAAGCCGAATCTCTTCATGAAAATTTTAAACTTTTTTGAAGCCCAAATACTTCATGAAAATTTTAAACTTTTTTGAAGCCGAATTTCTTCATGAATATTTTCAATTGACCCACCCCCCCTCACGAAAAAGTTGAAAAAAGACGAAACACCCCCCCTTACGAAAAAGTTGAAAAAAGACGAAACACCCCCCACCTTGCGAAAACTTTTTTGAAGCTGAATTTCTTCATGAAAATTTTTAACTTTTTTGAATCCGAATTTCTTCATGAAAATTTTAAACTTTTTTGAAGCCCAAATACTTGATGAAAATGTTCAACTTTTTTGAAGCCGAATTTCTTCATGAATATTTTAAATTGACCCACCCCACTCACGAAAAAGTTGAAAAAAGACGAAACACCCCCCCCTTGCGAAATCTTTTTTGAAGCCGAATTTCTTCCTGAAAATTTACAACTTTTTTGAAGCCAAATATCTTCATGAATATTTTCAATTGACCCATCCCCGCTTACGAAAGAGTTGAAAAAAGACGAAACACCCCCCCCTTGCGAAAACTTTTTTAAAGCCGAATTTCTTCATGAATATTTTCAATTGACCCACCCCCTCACGAAAAAGTTGAAAAAAGACGAAACACACCCCTCTTACGAAAAAGTCGAAAAAAGACGAAACACCCCCCCTTACGAAAAAGTTGAAAAAAGACGAAACACCCCCCCCTTGCGAAAACTTTTTTGAAGCCGAATTTCTTCATGAAAATTTTCAACTTTTTTGAGTCCCAAATACTTCATGAAAATTTTAAACTTTTCTGAAGCCGAATTTCTTCATGAAAATTTAAAAAAAATTTCAAGCCCAAATACTTCATGAAAATTTTCAACTTTTTTGAAGCCGAATTTCTTCATGAATATTTTCAACTTTTTTGAAGCCCAAATACTTCATGAAAATTTTCAAACTTTTTGAAGCCGAATTTCTTCATGAAAATTTTAAACTTTTTTGAAGCCCAAATACTTGTTGAAAATGTTCAACTTTTTTGAAGCCGAATTTCTTCATGAATATTTTCAATTGACCCACCCCCCTCACGAAAAAGTTGAAAAAAGACGAAACACCCCCCCCTTGCGAAATCTTTTTTGAAGCCGAATTTCTTCCTGAAAATTTACAACTTTTTTGAAGCCAAATATCTTCATGAATATTTTCAATTGACCCATCCCCGCTTACGAAAAAGTTGAAAAAAGACGAAACACCCACCCCTTGCGAAAACTTTTTTGAAGCCGAATTTCTTCATGAATATTTTCAATTGACCCACCCCCTCACGAAAAAGTTGAAAAAAGACGAAACACACCCCTCTTACGAAAAAGTCGAAAAAAGACGAAACACCCCCCCTTACGAAAAAGTTGAAAAAAGACGAAACACCCCCCCCTTGCGAAAACTTTTTTGAAGCCGAATTTCTTCATGAAAATTTTCAACTTTTTTGAGTCCCAAATACTTCATGAAAATTTTAAACTTTTTTAAAGCCGAATATCTTCATGAAAATTTAAAAAAAATTTCAAGCCCAAATACTTCATGAAAATTTTCAACTTTTTTGAAGCCGAATTTCTTCATGAATATTTTCAACTTTTTTGAAGCCCAAATACTTCATGAAAATTTTCAAACTTTTTGAAGCCGAATTTCTTCATGAAAATTTTAAACTTTTTTGAAGCCCAAATACTTCATGAAAATTTTAAACTTTTTTGAAACCGAATTTCTTCATGAATATTTTCAATTGACCCACCCCCCCTCACGAAAAAGTTGAAAAAAGACGAAACACCCCCCCTTACGAAAAAGTTGAAAAAAGACGAAACACCCCCCCCTTATGAAAAAGTTGAAAAAAGACGAAACACCCCCCACCTTGCGAAAACTTTTTTGAAGCTGAATTTCTTCATGAAAATTTTTAACTTTTTTGAAGCCGAATTTCTTCATGAAAATTTTTAACTTTTTTGAATCCGAATTTCTTCATGAAAATTTTCAACTTTTTTGAAGCCCAAATACTTCATGAAAATTTTAATCTTTTTTGAAGCCGAATTTCTTCATGAAAATTTTCAACTTTTTTCAAGCCCAAATACTTCATGAAAATGTTCAACTTTTTTGAAGCCCAAATACTTCATGAAAATTTTCAACTTTTTTGAAGCCCAAATACTTCATGAAAATTTTCAACTTTTTTGAAGCTGAATTTCTTCATGAAAATTTTTAACTTTTTTGAATCCGAATTTCTTCATGAAAATTTTTAACTTTTTTGAAGACCAAATACTTCATGAAAATTTTAATCTTTTTTGAAGCCGAATTTCTTCATGAAAATTTTCAACTTTTTTCAAGCCCAAATATTTCATGAAAATGTTCAACTTTTTTGAAGCCCAAATACTTCATGAAAATTTTCAACTTTTTTGAAGCTGAATTTCTTCATGAATATTTTCAATTGACCCACCCCCTCACGAAAAAGTTGAAAAAAGACGAAACACACCCCTCTTACGAAAAAGTCGAAAAAAGACGAAACACCCCCCCTTACGAAAAAGTTGAAAAAAGACGAAACACCCCCCCCTTGCGAAATCTTTTTTGAAGCCGAATTTCTTCCTGAAAATTTACAACTTTTTTGAAGCTGAATTTCTTCATGAATATTTTCAATTGACCCACCCCCTCACGAAAAAGTTGAAAAAAGACGAAACACACCCCTCTTACGAAAAAGTCGAAAAAAGACGAAACACCCCCCCTTACGAAAAAGTTGAAAAAAGACGAAACACCCCCCCCTTGCGAAAACTTTTTTGAAGCCGAATTTCTTCATGAAAATTTTCAACTTTTTTGAGTCCCAAATACTTCATGAAAATTTTCAACTTTTTTGAAGTCGAATTTCTTTATGAAAATTTTCAACTTTTTTGAAGCCGAATTTCTTCATGAATATTTTCAACTTTTTTGAAGCCCAAATACTTCATGAAAATTTTCAAACTTTTTGAAGCCGAATTTCTTCATGAAAATTTTAAACTTTTTTGAATCCGAATTTCTTCATGAAAATTTTCAACTTTTTTGAAGCCCAAATACTTCATGAAAATTTTAATCTTTTTTGAAGCCGAATTTCTTCATGAAAATTTTCAACTTTTTTCAAGCCCAAATACTTCATGAAAATGTTCAACTTTTTTGAAGCCCAAATACTTCATGAAAATTTTCAACTTTTTTGAAGCCCAAATACTTCATGAAAATTTTCAACTTTTTTGAAGCTGAATTTCTTCATGAAAATTTTAAACTTTTTTGAAGCCGAATTTCTTCATGAAAATTTAAAAAAATTTTCAAGCCCAAATACTTCATGAAAATTTTCAACTTTTTTGAAGCCGAATTTCTTCATGAATATTTTCAACTTTTTTGAAGCCCAAATACTTCATGAAAATTTTCAAACTTTTTGAAGCCGAATTTCTTCATGAAAATTTTAAACTTTTTTGAAGCCGAAATACATCATGAAAATTTTTAACTTTTTTGAAGCCGAATTTCTTCATGAAAATTTTTAACTTTTTTGAATCCGAATTTCTTCATGAAAATTTTTAACTTTTTTGAAGACCAAATACTTCATGAAAATTTTAATCTTTTTTGAAGCCGAATTTCTTCATGAAAATTTTCAACTTTTTTCAAGCCCAAATATTTCATGAAAATGTTCAACTTTTTTGAAGCCCAAATACTTCATGAAAATTTTCAACTTTTTTGAAGCTGAATTTCTTCATGAATATTTTCAATTGACCCACCCCCTCACGAAAAAGTTGAAAAAAGACGAAACACACCCCTCTTACGAAAAAGTCGAAAAAAGACGAAACACCCCCCCTTACGAAAAAGTTGAAAAAAGACGAAACACCCCCCCCTTGCGAAAACTTTTTTGAAGCCGAATTTCTTCATGAAAATTTTCAACTTTTTTGAGTCCCAAATACTTCATGAAAATTTTCAACTTTTTTGAAGTCGAATTTCTTCATGAAAATTTTCAACTTTTTTGAAGCCGAATTTCTTCATGAATATTTTCAACTTTTTTGAAGCCCAAATACTTCATGAAAATTTTCAAACTTTTTGAAGCCGAATTTCTTCATGAAAATTTTAAACTTTTTTGAATCCGAATTTCTTCATGAAAATTTTCAACTTTTTTGAAGCCCAAATACTTCATGAAAATTTTAATCTTTTTTGAAGCCGAATTTCTTCATGAAAATTTTCAACTTTTTTCAAGCCCAAATACTTCATGAAAATGTTCAACTTTTTTGAAGCCCAAATACTTCATGAAAATTTTCAAACTTTTTGAAGCCGAATTTCTTCATGAAAATTTTAAACTTTTTTGAATCCGAATTTCTTCATGAAAATTTTCAACTTTTTTGAAGCCCAAATACTTCATGAAAATTTTAATCTTTTTTGAAGCCGAATTTCTTCATGAAAATTTTCAACTTTTTTCAAGCCCAAATACTTCATGAAAATGTTCAACTTTTTTGAAGCCCAAATACTTCATGAAAATTTTCAACTTTTTTGAAGCCCAAATACTTCATGAAAATTTTAAACTTTTTTGAAGCTGAATTTCTTCATGAAAATTTTAAACTTTTTTGAAGCCGAATTTCTTCATGAAAATTTAAAAAAATTTTCAAGCCCAAATACTTCATGAAAATTTTCAACTTTTTTGAAGCCGAATTTCTTCATGAATATTTTCAACTTTTTTGAAGCCCAAATACTTCATGAAAATTTTCAAACTTTTTGAAGCCGAATTTCTTCATGAAAATTTTAAACTTTTTTGAAGCCGAAATACATCATGAAAATTTTTAACTTTTTTGAAGCCGAATTTCTTCATGAAAATTTTTAACTTTTTTGAATCCGAATTTCTTCATGAAAATTTTTAACTTTTTTGAAGACCAAATACTTCATGAAAATTTTAATCTTTTTTGAAGCCGAATTTCTTCATGAAAATTTTCAACTTTTTTCAAGCCCAAATATTTCATGAAAATGTTCAACTTTTTTGAAGCCCAAATACTTCATGAAAATTTTCAACTTTTTTGAAGCTGAATTTCTTCATGAAAATTTTAAACTTTTTTGAAGCCGAATTTCTTCATGAAAATTTTAAACTTTTTTGAAGCCCAAATACTTGATGAAAATGTTCAACCTTTTTGAAGCCGAATTTCTTCAGGAATATTTTCATTTGACCCACCCCCCTCACGAAAAAGTTGAAAAAAGACGAAACACCCCCCCCTTGCGAAAACTTTTTTGAAGCCGAATTTCTTCAAGAAAATTTTCAACTTTTTTGAAGGCAAATTTCTTCATGAATATTTTCAATTGACCCATCCCCGCTTACGAAAAAGTTGAAAAAAGACGAAACACCCCCCCCCTTGCGAAAACTTTTTTGAAGCCGAATTTCTTCATGAATATTTTCAATTGACCCACCCCCTCACGAAAAAGTTGAAAAAAGACAAAACACACCCCTCTTACGAAAAAGTTGAAAAAAGACGAAACACCCCCCCTTACGAAAAAGTTGAAAAAAGACGAAACACCCCCCCCTCATGAAAAAGTTGAAAAAAGACGAAACACCCCCCACCTTGCGAAAACTTTTTTGAAGCTGAATTTCTTCATGAAAATTTTTAACTTTTTTGAAGCCGAATTTCTTCATGAAAATTTTTAACTTTTTTGAATCCGAATTTCTTCATGAAAATTTTCAACTTTTTTGAAGCCCAAATACTTCATGAAAATTTTAGTCTTTTTTGAAGCCGAATTTCTTCATGAAAATTTTCAACTTTTTTGAAGCTGAATCTCTTCATGAAAATTTTAAACTTTTTTGAAGCCGAATTTCTTCATGAAAATTTAAAAAAAATTTCAAGCCCAAATACTTCATGAAAATTTTCAACTTTTTTGAAGCCGAATTTCTTCATGAATATTTTCAACTTTTTTGAAGCCCAAATACTTCATGAAAATTTTCAAACTTTTTGAAGCCGAATTTCTTCATGAAAATTTTAAACTTTTTTGAAGCCCAAATACATCATGAAAATTTTTAACTTTTTTGAAGCCGAATTTCTTCATGGAAATTTTTAACTTTTTTGAAGATGAAATACTTCATGAAAAATTTTAATCTTTTTTGAAGCCGAATTTCTTCATGAAAATTTTCAACTTTTTTCAAGCCCAAATATTTCATGAAAATGTTCAACTTTTTTGAAGCCCAAATACTTCATGAAAATTTTCAACTTTTTTGAAGCTGAATTTCTTCATGAAAATTTTCAACTTTTTTGAAGCCGAATTTCTTCATGAAAATTTTAAACTTTTTTGAAGCCCAAATACTTGATGAAAATGTTCAACTTTTTTGAAGCCGAATTTCTTCATGAATATTTTCAATTGACCCACCCCCCTCACGAAAAAGTTGAAAAAAGACGAAACACCCCCCCCTTGCGAAAACTTTTTTGAAGCCGAATTTCTTCATGAAAATTTTCAACTTTTTTGAAGCCAAATTTCTTCATGAATATTTTCAATTGACCCATCCCTGCTTACGAAAAAGTTGAAAAAAGACGAAACACCCCCCCCCTTGCGAAAACTTTTTTGAAGCCGAATTTCTTCATGAATATTTTCAATTGACCCACCCCCTCACGAAAAAGTTGAAAAAAGACGAAACACACCCCTCTTACGAAAAAGTCGAAAAAAGACGAAACACCCCCCCTCACGAAAAAGTTGAAAAAAGACGAAACACCCCCCCCTTGCGAAAACTTTTTTGAAGCCGAATTTCTTCATGAAAATTTTCAACTTTTTTGAGTCCCAAATACTTCATGAAAATTTTCAACTTTTTTGAAGCCGAATTTCTTCATGAAAATTATAAACTTTTTTGAATCCGAATTTGTTCATGAAAATTTTCAACTTTTTTGAAGCCCAAATACTTCATGAAAATTTTAATCTTTTTTGAAGCCGAATTTCTTCATGAAAATTTTCAACTTTTTTCAAGCCCAAATACTTCATGAAAATGTTCAACTTTTTTGAAGCCCAAATACTTCATGAAAATTTTCAACTTTTTTGAAGCTGAATTTCTTCATGAAAATTTTAAACTTTTTTGAAGCCGAATTTCTTCATGAATATTTTCAATTGACCCACCCCCCTCACGAAAAAGTTGAAAAAAGACGAAACACCCCCCCCTTGCGAAAACTTTTTTGAAGCCGAATTTCTTCATGAAAATTTTAAACTTTTTTGAAGCCGAGTTTCTTCATGAAAATTTTAAACTTTTTTGAAGCCCAAATACTTCATGAAAATTTTCAACTTTTTTGAAGCCGAATTTCTTCATGAATATTTTCAATTGACCCACCCCCCTCTCGAAAAAGTTGAAAAAAGACGAAACACCCCCCCCCTTGCGAAAACTTTTTTGAAGACGAAATTCTTCATGAATATTTTCAATTGACCCACCCCCTCACGAAAAAGTTGAAAAAAGACGAAACACACCCCTCTTACGAAAAAGTTGAAAAAAGACGAAACACCCCCCCTTACGAAAAAGTTGAAAAAAGACGAAACACCCCCCCCTTGCGAAAACTTTTTTGAAGCCGAATTTCTTCATGAATATTTTCAACTTTTTTGAAGCCCAAATACTTCATGAAAATTTTCAAACTTTTTGAAGCCGAATTTCTTCATGAAAATTTTAAACTTTTTTGAAGCCCAAATACTTGATGAAAATTTTAAACTTTTTTGAAGCCGAATTTCTTCATGAATATTTTCAATTGACCCACCCCCCCTCACGAAAAAGTTGAAAAAAAACGAAACACCCCCCTCTTATGAAAAAGTTGAAAAAAGACGGAACACCCCCCACCTTGCGAAAACTTTTTTGAAGCTGAATTTCTTCACGAAAATTTTCTACTTTTTTCAAGCCCAAATACTTCATGAAAATGTTCAACTTTTTTGAAGCCCAAATACTTCATGAAAATTTTCAACTTTTTTGAAGCTGAATTTCTTCATGAAAATTTTAAACTGTTTTGAAGCCGAATTTCTTCATGTCAATTTTAAACTTTTTTGAAGCCCAAATACTTGATGAAAATTTTCAACTATTTTGAAGCCGAATTTCTTCATGAATATTTTCAATTGACCCACCCCCCTCACGAAAAAGTTGAAAAAAGACGAAACACTCCCCCCTTACGAAAAAGTTGAAAAAAGACGAAACACCCCCCCCTTGCGAAAACATTTTTGAAGCCGAATTTCTTCATGAAAATTTTCAACTTTTTTGAAGCCCAAATACTTCATGAAAATTTTAATCTTTTTTGAAGCCGAATTTCTTCATGAAAATTTTCAACTTTTTTCAAGCCCAAATATTTCATGAAAATGTTCAACTTTTTTGAAGCCCAAATACTTCATGAAAATTTTCAACTTTTTTGAAGCTGAATTTCTTCATGAATATTTTCAATTGACCCACCCCCTCACGAAAAAGTTGAAAAAAGACGAAACACACCCCTCTTACGAAAAAGTCGAAAAAAGACGAAACACCCCCCCTTACGAAAAAGTTGAAAAAAGACGAAACACCCCCCCCTTGCGAAAACTTTTTTGAAGCCGAATTTCTTCATGAAAATTTTCAACTTTTTTGAGTCCCAAATACTTCATGAAAATTTTCAACTTTTTTGAAGTCGAATTTCTTCATGAAAATTTTCAACTTTTTTGAAGCCGAATTTCTTCATGAATATTTTAAACTTTTTTGAAGCCCAAATACTTGATGAAAATTTTCAACTATTTTGAAGCCGAATTTCTTCATGAATATTTTCAATTGACCCACCCCCCTCACGAAAAAGTTGAAAAAAGACGAAACACTCCCCCCTTACGAAAAAGTTGAAAAAAGACGAAACACCCCCCCCTTGCGAAAACATTTTTGAAGCCGAATTTCTTCATGAAAATTTTCAACTTTTTTGAAGCCCAAATACTTCATGAAAATTTTAATCTTTTTTGAAGCCGAATTTCTTCATGAAAATTTTCAACTTTTTTCAAGCCCAAATATTTCATGAAAATGTTCAACTTTTTTGAAGCCCAAATACTTCATGAAAATTTTCAACTTTTTTGAAGCTGAATTTCTTCATGAATATTTTCAATTGACCCACCCCCTCACGAAAAAGTTGAAAAAAGACGAAACACACCCCTCTTACGAAAAAGTCGAAAAAAGACGAAACACCCCCCCTTACGAAAAAGTTGAAAAAAGACGAAACACCCCCCCCTTGCGAAAACTTTTTTGAAGCCGAATTTCTTCATGAAAATTTTCAACTTTTTTGAGTCCCAAATACTTCATGAAAATTTTCAACTTTTTTGAAGTCGAATTTCTTCATGAAAATTTTCAACTTTTTTGAAGCCGAATTTCTTCATGAATATTTTCAACTTTTTTGAAGCCCAAATACTTCATGAAAATTTTCAAACTTTTTGAAGCCGAATTTCTTCATGAAAATTTTAAACTTTTTTGAATCCGAATTTCTTCATGAAAATTTTCAACTTTTTTGAAGCCCAAATACTTCATGAAAATTTTAATCTTTTTTGAAGCCGAATTTCTTCATGAAAATTTTCAGCTTTTTTCAAGCCCAAATACTTCATGAAAATGTTCAACTTTTTTGAAGCCCAAATACTTCATGAAAATTTTCAAACTTTTTGAAGCCGAATTTCTTCATGAAAATTTTAAACTTTTTTGAATCCGAATTTCTTCATGAAAATTTTCAACTTTTTTGAAGCCCAAATACTTCATGAAAATTTTAATCTTTTTTGAAGCCGAATTTCTTCATGAAAATTTTCAACTTTTTTCAAGCCCAAATACTTCATGAAAATGTTCAACTTTTTTGAAGCCCAAATACTTCATGAAAATTTTCAACTTTTTTGAAGCCCAAATACTTCATGAAAATTTTCAACTTTTTTGAAGCTGAATTTCTTCATGAAAATTTTAAACTTTTTTGAAGCCGAATTTCTTCATGAAAATTTAAAAAAATTTTCAAGCCCAAATACTTCATGAAAATTTTCAACTTTTTTGAAGCCGAATTTCTTCATGAATATTTTCAACTTTTTTGAAGCCCAAATACTTCATGAAAATTTTCAAACTTTTTGAAGCCGAATTTCTTCATGAAAATTTTAAACTTTTTTGAAGCCGAAATACATCATGAAAATTTTTAACTTTTTTGAAGCCGAATTTCTTCATGAAAATTTTTAACTTTTTTGAATCCGAATTTCTTCATGAAAATTTTTAACTTTTTTGAAGACCAAATACTTCATGAAAATTTTAATCTTTTTTGAAGCCGAATTTCTTCATGAAAATTTTCAACTTTTTTCAAGCCCAAATATTTCATGAAAATGTTCAACTTTTTTGAAGCCCAAATACTTCATGAAAATTTTCAACTTTTTTGAAGCTGAATTTCTTCATGAATATTTTCAATTGACCCACCCCCTCACGAAAAAGTTGAAAAAAGACGAAACACACCCCTCTTACGAAAAAGTCGAAAAAAGACGAAACACCCCCCCTTACGAAAAAGTTGAAAAAAGACGAAACACCCCCCCCTTGCGAAAACTTTTTTGAAGCCGAATTTCTTCATGAAAATTTTCAACTTTTTTGAGTCCCAAATACTTCATGAAAATTTTCAACTTTTTTGAAGTCGAATTTCTTCATGAAAATTTTCAACTTTTTTGAAGCCGAATTTCTTCATGAATATTTTCAACTTTTTTGAAGCCCAAATACTTCATGAAAATTTTCAAACTTTTTGAAGCCGAATTTCTTCATGAAAATTTTAAACTTTTTTGAATCCGAATTTCTTCATGAAAATTTTCAACTTTTTTGAAGCCCAAATACTTCATGAAAATTTTAATCTTTTTTGAAGCCGAATTTCTTCATGAAAATTTTCAACTTTTTTCAAGCCCAAATACTTCATGAAAATGTTCAACTTTTTTGAAGCCCAAATACTTCATGAAAATTTTCAACTTTTTTGAAGCCCAAATACTTCATGAAAATTTTCAACTTTTTTGAAGCTGAATTTCTTCATGAAAATTTTAAACTTTTTTGAAGCCGAATTTCTTCATGAAAATTTAAAAAAATTTTCAAGCCCAAATACTTCATGAAAATTTTCAACTTTTTTGAAGCCGAATTTCTTCATGAATATTTTCAACTTCTTTGAAGCCCAAATACTTCATGAAAATTTTCAAACTTTTTGAAGCCGAATTTCTTCATGAAAATTTTAAACTTTTTTGAAGCCGAAATACATCATGAAAATTTTTAACTTTTTTGAAGCCGAATTTCTTCATGAAAATTTTTAACTTTTTTGAATCCGAATTTCTTCATGAAAATTTTTAACTTTTTTGAAGACCAAATACTTCATGAAAATTTTAATCTTTTTTGAAGCCGAATTTCTTCATGAAAATTTTCAACTTTTTTCAAGCCCAAATATTTCATGAAAATGTTCAACTTTTTTGAAGCCCAAATACTTCATGAAAATTTTGAACTTTTTTGAAGCTGAATTTCTTCATGAAAATTTTAAACTTTTTTGAAGCCGAATTTCTTCATGAAAATTTTAAACTTTTTTGAAGCCCAAATACTTGATGAAAATGTTCAACCTTTTTGAAGCCGAATTTCTTCATGAATATTTTCATTTGACCCACCCCCCTCACGAAAAAGTTGAAAAAAGACGAAACACCCCCCCCTTGTGAAAACTTTTTTGAAGCCGAATTTCTTCATGAAAATTTTCAACTTTTTTGAAGCCAAATTTCTTCATGAATATTTTCAATTGACCCATCCCCGCTTACGAAAAAGTTGAAAAAAGAAGAAACACCCCCCCCCCTTGCGAAAACTTTTTTGAAGCCGAATTTCTTCATGAATATTTTCAATTGACCCACCCCCTCACGAAAAAGTTGAAAAAAGACGAAACACACCCCTCTTACGAAAAAGTCGAAAAAAGACGAAACACCCCCCCTTACGAAAAAGTTGAAAAAAGACGAAACACCCCCCCCTTGCGAAAACTTTTTTGAAGCCGAATTTCTTCATGAAAATTTTCAACTTTTTTGAGTCCCAAATACTTCATGAAAATTTTCAACTTTTTTGAAGTCGAATTTCTTCATGAAAATTTTCAACTTTTTTGAAGCCGAATTTCTTCATGAATATTTTCAACTTTTTTGAAGCCCAAATACTTCATGAAAATTTTCAAACTTTTTGAAGCCGAATTTCTTCATGAAAATTTTAAACTTTTTTGAATCCGAATTTCTTCATGAAAATTTTCAACTTTTTTGAAGCCCAAATACTTCATGAAAATTTTAATCTTTTTTGAAGCCGAATTTCTTCATGAAAATTTTCAACTTTTTTCAAGCCCAAATACTTCATGAAAATGTTCAACTTTTTTGAAGCCCAAATACTTCATGAAAATTTTCAACTTTTTTGAAGCCCAAATACTTCATGAAAATTTTCAACTTTTTTGAAGCTGAATTTCTTCATGAAAATTTTAAACTTTTTTGAAGCCGAATTTCTTCATGAAAATTTAAAAAAAATTTCAAGCCCAAATACTTCATGAAAATTTTCAACTTTTTTGAAGCCGAATTTCTTCATGAATATTTTCAACTTTTTTGAAGCCCAAATACTTCATGAAAATTTTCAAACTTTTTGAAGCCGAATTTCTTCATGAAAATTTTAAACTTTTTTGAAGCCGAAATACATCATGAAAATTTTTAACTTTTTTGAAGCCGAATTTCTTCATGAAAATTTTTAACTTTTTTGAATCCGAATTTCTTCATGAAAATTTTTAACTTTTTTGAAGACCAAATACTTCATGAAAATTTTAATCTTTTTTGAAGCCGAATTTCTTCATGAAAATTTTCAACTTTTTTCAAGCCCAAATATTTCATGAAAATGTTCAACTTTTTTGAAGCCCAAATACTTCATGAAAATTTTCAACTTTTTTGAAGCTGAATTTCTTCATGAAAATTTTAAACTTTTTTGAAGCCGAATTTCTTCATGAAAATTTTAAACTTTTTTGAAGCCCAAATACTTGATGAAAATGTTCAACCTTTTTGAAGCCGAATTTCTTCATGAATATTTTCATTTGACCCACCCCCCTCACGAAAAAGTTGAAAAAAGACGAAACACCCCCCCTTGCGAAAACTTTTTTGAAGCCGAATTTCTTCAAGAAAATTTTCAACTTTTTTGAAGGCAAATTTCTTCATGAATATTTTCAATTGACCCATCCCCGCTTACGAAAAAGTTGAAAAAAGACGAAACACCCCCCCCCTTGCGAAAACTTTTTTGAAGCCGAATTTCTTCATGAATATTTTCAATTGACCCACCCCCTCACGAAAAAGTTGAAAAAAGACGAAACACACCCCTCTTACGAAAAAGTTGAAAAAAGACGAAACACCCCCCCTTACGAAAAAGTTGAAAAAAGACGAAACACCCCCCCCTCATGAAAAAGTTGAAAAAAGACGAAACACCCCCCACCTTGCGAAAACTTTTTTGAAGCTGAATTTCTTCATGAAAATTTTTAACTTTTTTGAAGCCGAATTTCTTCATGAAAATTTTTAACTTTTTTGAATCCGAATTTCTTCATGAAAATTTTCAACTTTTTTGAAGCCCAAATACTTCATGAAAATTTTAGTCTTTTTTGAAGCCGAATTTCTTCATGAAAATTTTCAACTTTTTTGAAGCTGAATCTCTTCATGAAAATTTTAAACTTTTTTGAAGCCGAATTTCTTCATGAAAATTTAAAAAAAATTTCAAGCCCAAATACTTCATGAAAATTTTCAACTTTTTTGAAGCCGAATTTCTTCATGAATATTTTCAACTTTTTTGAAGCCCAAATACTTCATGAAAATTTTCAAACTTTTTGAAGCCGAATTTCTTCATGAAAATTTTAAACTTTTTTGAAGCCCAAATACATCATGAAAATTTTTAACTTTTTTGAAGCCGAATTTCTTCATGGAAATTTTTAACTTTTTTGAAGACGAAATACTTCATGAAAAATTTTAATCTTTTTTGAAGCCGAATTTCTTCATGAAAATTTTCAACTTTTTTCAAGCCCAAATATTTCATGAAAATGTTCAACTTTTTTGAAGCCCAAATACTTCATGAAAATTTTCAACTTTTTTGAAGCTGAATTTCTTCATGAAAATTTTCAACTTTTTTGAAGCCGAATTTCTTCATGAAAATTTTAAACTTTTTTGAAGCCCAAATACTTGATGAAAATGTTCAACTTTTTTGAAGCCGAATTTCTTCATGAATATTTTCAATTGACCCACCCCCCTCACGAAAAAGTTGAAAAAAGACGAAACACCCCCCCCTTGCGAAAACTTTTTTGAAGCCGAATTTCTTCATGAAAATTTTCAACTTTTTTGAAGCCAAATTTCTTCATGAATATTTTCAATTGACCCATCCCTGCTTACGAAAAAGTTGAAAAAAGACGAAACACCCCCCCCCTTGCGAAAACTTTTTTGAAGCCGAATTTCTTCATGAATATTTTCAATTGACCCACCCCCTCACGAAAAAGTTGAAAAAAGACGAAACACACCCCTCTTACGAAAAAGTCGAAAAAAGACGAAACACCCCCCCTCACGAAAAAGTTGAAAAAAGACGAAACACCCCCCCCTTGCGAAAACTTTTTTGAAGCCGAATTTCTTCATGAAAATTTTCAACTTTTTTGAGTCCCAAATACTTCATGAAAATTTTCAACTTTTTTGAAGCCGAATTTCTTCATGAAAATTATAAACTTTTTTGAATCCGAATTTGTTCATGAAAATTTTCAACTTTTTTGAAGCCCAAATACTTCATGAAAATTTTAATCTTTTTTGAAGCCGAATTTCTTCATGAAAATTTTCAACTTTTTTCAAGCCCAAATACTTCATGAAAATGTTCAACTTTTTTGAAGCCCAAATACTTCATGAAAATTTTCAACTTTTTTGAAGCTGAATTTCTTCATGAAAATTTTAAACTTTTTTGAAGCCGAATTTCTTCATGAATATTTTCAATTGACCCACCCCCCTCACGAAAAAGTTGAAAAAAGACGAAACACCCCCCCCTTGCGAAAACTTTTTTGAAGCCGAATTTCTTCATGAAAATTTTAAACTTTTTTGAAGCCGAGTTTCTTCATGAAAATTTTAAACTTTTTTGAAGCCCAAATACTTCATGAAAATTTTCAACTTTTTTGAAGCCGAATTTCTTCATGAATATTTTCAATTGACCCACCCCCCTCACGAAAAAGTTGAAAAAAGACGAAACACCCCCCCCCTTGCGAAAACTTTTTTGAAGACGAAATTCTTCATGAATATTTTCAATTGACCCACCCCCTCACGAAAAAGTTGAAAAAAGACGAAACACACCCCTCTTACGAAAAAGTTGAAAAAAGACGAAACACCCCCCCTTACGAAAAAGTTGAAAAAAGACGAAACACCCCCCCCTTGCGAAAACTTTTTTGAAGCCGAATTTCTTCATGAATATTTTCAACTTTTTTGAAGCCCAAATACTTCATGAAAATTTTCAAACTTTTTGAAGCCGAATTTCTTCATGAAAATTTTAAACTTTTTTGAAGCCCAAATACTTGATGAAAATTTTAAACTTTTTTGAAGCCGAATTTCTTCATGAATATTTTCAATTGACCCACCCCCCCTCACGAAAAAGTTGAAAAAAAACGAAACACCCCCCTCTTATGAAAAAGTTGAAAAAAGACGGAACACCCCCCACCTTGCGAAAACTTTTTTGAAGCTGAATTTCTTCACGAAAATTTTCTACTTTTTTCAAGCCCAAATACTTCATGAAAATGTTCAACTTTTTTGAAGCCCAAATACTTCATGAAAATTTTCAACTTTTTTGAAGCTGAATTTCTTCATGAAAATTTTAAACTGTTTTGAAGCCGAATTTCTTCATGTCAATTTTAAACTTTTTTGAAGCCCAAATACTTGATGAAAATTTTCAACTATTTTGAAGCCGAATTTCTTCATGAATATTTTCAATTGACCCACCCCCCTCACGAAAAAGTTGAAAAAAGACGAAACACTCCCCCCTTACGAAAAAGTTGAAAAAAGACGAAACACCCCCCCCTTGCGAAAACATTTTTGAAGCCGAATTTCTTCATGAAAATTTTCAACTTTTTTGAAGCCCAAATACTTCATGAAAATTTTAATCTTTTTTGAAGCCGAATTTCTTCATGAAAATTTTCAACTTTTTTCAAGCCCAAATACTTCATGAAAATGTTCAACTTTTTTGAAGCCCAAATACTTCATGAAAATTTTCAACTTTTTTGAAGCCCAAATACTTCATGAAAATTTTCAACTTTTTTGAAGCTGAATTTCTTCATGAAAATTTTAAAATTTTTTGAAGCCGAATTTCTTCATGAAAATTTTAAACTTTTTTGAAGCCCAAATACTTGATGAAAATTTTCAACTTTTTTGAAGCCGAATTTCTTCATGAAAATTTTCAACTTTTTTGAAGCTGAATTTCTTCATGAAAATTTTAAACTTTTTTGAAGCCGAATTTCTTCATGAAAATTTTAAACTTTTTTGAAGCCCAAATACTTCATGAAAATGTTCAACTTTTTTGAAGCCGAATTTCTTCATGAAAATTTTAAACTTTTTTGAAGCCCAAATACTTGATGAAAATTTTCAACTTTTTTGAAGCTGAATTTCTTCATGAATACTTTCAATTGACCCACCCCCCTCACGAAAAAATTGAAAAAAGACGAAACACCCCCCCCTTACGAAAAAGTTGAAAAAAGACGAAACACCCCCACCTTGCGAAAACTTTTTTGAAGCCGAATTTCTTCATGAAAATTTTAAACTTTTTTGAAGCCGAATTTCTTCATGAAAATTTAAAAAAAAATTCAAGCCCAAATACTTCATGAAAATTTTCAACTTTTTTGAAGCCGAATTTCTTCATGAAAATTTTCAACTTTTTTGAAGCCCAAATACTTGATGAAAATTTTCAACTTTTTTGAAGCCGAATTTCTTCATGAAAATTTTCAACTTTTTTGAAGCTGAATTTCTTCATGAAAATTTTAAACTTTTTTGAAGCCGAATTTCTTCATGAAAATTTTAAACTTTTTTGAAGCCCAAATACTTGATGAAAATTTTCAACTTTTTTGAAGCTGAATTTCTTCATGAAAATTTTCAACTTTTTTGAAGCCGAATTTCTTCATGAAAATTTTAAACTTTTTTGAAGCCCAAATACTTGATGAAAATGTTCAACTTTTTTGAAGCCGAATTTCTTCATGAATATTTTCAATTGACCCACCCCCCTCATGAAAAAGTTGAAAAAAGACGAAACACCCCCCCCTTGCGAAAACTTTTTTGAAGCCGAATTTCTTCATGAAAATTTTCAACTTTTTTGAAGCCAAATTTCTTCATGAATATTTTCAATTGACCCATCCCCGCTTACGAAAAAGTTGAAAAAAGACGAAACACCCCCCCCCCTTGCGAAAACTTTTTTGAAGCCGAATTTCTTCATGAATATTTTCAATTGACCCACCCCCTCACGAAAAAGTTGAAAAAAGACGAAACACACCCCTCTTACGAAAAAGTCGAAAAAAGACGAAACACCCCCCCTCACGAAAAAGTTGAAAAAAGACGAAACACCCCCCCCTTGCGAAAACTTTTTTGAAGCCGAATTTCTTCATGAAAATGTTCAACTTTTTTGAAGCCCAAATACTTCATGAAAATTTTCAACTTTTTTGAAGCTGAATTTCTTCATGAAAATTTTAAACTTTTTTGAAGCCGAATTTCTTCATGAAAATTTAAAAAAATTTTCAAGCCCAAATACTTCATGAAAATTTTCAACTTTTTTGAAGCCGAATTTCTTCATGAAAATTTTTAACTTTTTTGAATCCGAATTTCTTCATGAAAATTTTTAACTTTTTTGAAGACCAAATACTTCATGAAAATTTTAATCTTTTTTGAAGCCGAATTTCTTCATGAAAATTTTCAACTTTTTTCAAGCCCAAATATTTCATGAAAATGTTCAACTTTTTTGAAGCCCAAATACTTCATGAAAATTTTCAACTTTTTTGAAGCTGAATTTCTTCATGAAAATTTTAAACTTTTTTGAAGCCGAATTTCTTCATGAAAATTTTAAACTTTTTTGAAGCCCAAATACTTGATGAAAATGTTCAACCTTTTTGAAGCCGAATTTCTTCAGGAATATTTTCATTTGACCCACCCCCCTCACGAAAAAGTTGAAAAAAGACGAAACACCCCCCCCTTGCGAAAACTTTTTTGAAGCCGAATTTCTTCAAGAAAATTTTCAACTTTTTTGAAGGCAAATTTCTTCATGAATATTTTCAATTGACCCATCCCCGCTTACGAAAAAGTTGAAAAAAGACGAAACACCCCCCCCCTTGCGAAAACTTTTTTGAAGCCGAATTTCTTCATGAATATTTTCAATTGACCCACCCCCTCACGAAAAAGTTGAAAAAAGACGAAACACACCCCTCTTACGAAAAAGTTGAAAAAAGACGAAACACCCCCCCTTACGAAAAAGTTGAAAAAAGACGAAACACCCCCCCCTCATGAAAAAGTTGAAAAAAGACGAAACACCCCCCACCTTGCGAAAACTTTTTTGAAGCTGAATTTCTTCATGAAAATTTTTAACTTTTTTGAAGCCGAATTTCTTCATGAAAATTTTTAACTTTTTTGAATCCGAATTTCTTCATGAAAATTTTCAACTTTTTTGAAGCCCAAATACTTCATGAAAATTTTAGTCTTTTTTGAAGCCGAATTTCTTCATTAAAATTTTCAACTTTTTTGAAGCTGAATCTCTTCATGAAAATTTTAAACTTTTTTGAAGCCGAATTTCTTCATGAAAATTTAAAAAAAATTTCAAGCCCAAATACTTCATGAAAATTTTCAACTTTTTTGAAGCCGAATTTCTTCATGAATATTTTCAACTTTTTTGAAGCCCAAATACTTCATGAAAATTTTCAAACTTTTTGAAGCCGAATTTCTTCATGAAAATTTTAAACTTTTTTGAAGCCCAAATACATCATGAAAATTTTTAACTTTTTTGAAGCCGAATTTCTTCATGGAAATTTTTAACTTTTTTGAAGACGAAATACTTCATGAAAAATTTTAATCTTTTTTGAAGCCGAATTTCTTCATGAAAATTTTCAACTTTTTTCAAGCCCAAATATTTCATGAAAATGTTCAACTTTTTTGAAGCCCAAATACTTCATGAAAATTTTCAACTTTTTTGAAGCTGAATTTCTTCATGAAAATTTTCAACTTTTTTGAAGCCGAATTTCTTCATGAAAATTTTAAACTTTTTTGAAGCCCAAATACTTGATGAAAATGTTCAACTTTTTTGAAGCCGAATTTCTTCATGAATATTTTCAATTGACCCACCCCCCTCACGAAAAAGTTGAAAAAAGACGAAACACCCCCCCCTTGCGAAAACTTTTTTGAAGGCGAATTTCTTCATGAAAATTTTCAACTTTTTTGAAGCCAAATTTCTTCATGAATATTTTCAATTGACCCATCCCCGCTTACGAAAAAGTTGAAAAAAGACGAAACACCCCCCCCCTTGCGAAAACTTTTTTGAAGCCGAATTTCTTCATGAATATTTTCAATTGACCCACCCCCTCACGAAAAAGTTGAAAAAAGACGAAACACACCCCTCTTACGAAAAAGTCGAAAAAAGACGAAACACCCCCCCTCACGAAAAAGTTGAAAAAAGACGAAACACCCCCCCCTTGCGAAAACTTTTTTGAAGCCGAATTTCTTCATGAAAATTTTCAACTTTTTTGAGTCCCAAATACTTCATGAAAATTTTCAACTTTTTTGAAGCCGAATTTCTTCATGAAAATTATAAACTTTTTTGAATCCGAATTTGTTCATGAAAATTTTCAACTTTTTTGAAGCCCAAATACTTCATGAAAATTTTAATCTTTTTTGAAGCCGAATTTCTTCATGAAAATTTTCAACTTTTTTCAAGCCCAAATACTTCATGAAAATGTTCAACTTTTTTGAAGCCCAAATACTTCATGAAAATTTTCAACTTTTTTGAAGCTGAATTTCTTCATGAAAATTTTAAACTTTTTTGAAGCCGAATTTCTTCATGAATATTTTCAATTGACCCACCCCCCTCACGAAAAAGTTGAAAAAAGACGAAACACCCCCCCCTTGCGAAAACTTTTTTGAAGCCGAATTTCTTCATGAAAATTTTAAACTTTTTTGAAGCCGAATTTCTTCATGAAAATTTTAAACTTTTTTGAAGCCCAAATACTTCATGAAAATTTTCAACTTTTTTGAAGCCGAATTTCTTCATGAATATTTTCAATTGACCCACCCCCCTCACGAAAAAGTTGAAAAAAGACGAAACACCCCCCCCCTTGCGAAAACTTTTTTGAAGCCGAATTTCTTCATGAATATTTTCAATTGACCCACCCCCTCACGAAAAAGTTGAAAAAAGACGAAACACACCCCTCTTACGAAAAAGTTGAAAAAAGACGAAACACCCCCCCTTACGAAAAAGTTGAAAAAAGACGAAACACCCCCCCCTTGCGAAAACTTTTTTGAAGCCGAATTTCTTCATGAATATTTTCTACTTTTTTCAAGCCCAAATACTTCATGAAAATGTTCAACTTTTTTGAAGCCCAAATACTTCATGAAAATTTTCAACTTTTTTGAAGCTGAATTTCTTCATGAAAATTTTAAACTGTTTTGAAGCCGAATTTCTTCATGTCAATTTTAAACTTTTTTGAAGCCCAAATACTTGATGAAAATTTTCAACTATTTTGAAGCCGAATTTCTTCATGAATATTTTCAATTGACCCACCCCCTTCACGAAAAAGTTGAAAAAAGACGAAACACTCCCCCCTTACGAAAAAGTTGAAAAAAGACGAAACACCCCCCCCTTGCGAAAACATTTTTGAAGCCGAATTTCTTCATGAAAATTTTCAACTTTTTTGAAGCCCAAATACTTCATGAAAATTTTAATCTTTTTTGAAGCCGAATTTCTTCATGAAAATTTTCAACTTTTTTCAAGCCCAAATACTTCATGAAAATGTTCAACTTTTTTGAAGCCCAAATACTTCATGAAAATTTTCAACTTTTTTGAAGCCCAAATACTTCATGAAAATTTTCAACTTTTTTGAAGCTGAATTTCTTCATGAAAATTTTAAAATTTTTTGAAGCCGAATTTCTTCATGAAAATTTTAAACTTTTTTGAAGCCCAAATACTTGATGAAAATTTTCAACTTTTTTGAAGCCGAATTTCTTCATGAAAATTTTCAACTTTTTTGAAGCTGAATTTCTTCATGAAAATTTTAAACTTTTTTGAAGCCGAATTTCTTCATGAAAATTTTAAACTTTTTTGAAGCCCAAATACTTCATGAAAATGTTCAACTTTTTTGAAGCCGAATTTCTTCATGAAAATTTTAAACTTTTTTGAAGCCCAAATACTTGATGAAAATTTTCAACTTTTTTGAAGCTGAATTTCTTCATGAATACTTTCAATTGACCCACCCCCCTCACGAAAAAATTGAAAAAAGACGAAACACCCCCCCCTTACGAAAAAGTTGAAAAAAGATGAAACACCCCCACCTTGCGAAAACTTTTTTGAAGCCGAATTTCTTCATGAAAATTTTAAACTTTTTTGAAGCCGAATTTCTTCATGAAAATTTAAAAAAAAATTCAAGCCCAAATACTTCATGAAAATTTTCAACTTTTTTGAAGCCGAATTTCTTCATGAAAATTTTCAACTTTTTTGAAGCCCAAATACTTGATGAAAATTTTCAACTTTTTTGAAGCCGAATTTCTTCATGAATACTTTCAATTGACCCACCCCCCTCACGAAAAAATTGAAAAAAGACGAAACACCCCCCCCTTACGAAAAAGTTGAAAAAAGACGAAACACCCCCACCTTGCGAAAACTTTTCTGAAGCCGAATTTCTTCATGAAAATTTTAAACTTTTTTGAAGCCCAAATACTTCATGAAAATTTTCAACTTTTTTGAAGCCGAATTTCTTCATGAATATTTTCAACTTTTTTGAAGCCCAAATACTTCATGAAAATGTTCAACTTTTTTGAAGCCGAATTTCTTCATGAATATTTTCAATTGACCCACCCCCCCTCACGAAAAAGTTGAAAAAAGACGAAACACCCCCCTCTTACGAAAAAGTTGAAAAATGACGAAACACCCCCCCCTTACGAAAAAGTTGAAAAAAGACGAAACACCCCCCCCTTGCGAAAACTTTTTTGAAGCCGAAATACTTCATGAAAATTTTAAACTTTTTTGAAGCCGAATTTCTTCATGAAAATTTTAAACTTTTTTGAAGCCCAAATACTTGATGAAAATTTTCAACTTTTTTGAAGCCGAATTTTTTCATGAATATTTTCAATTGACCCACCCCCCTCACGAAAAAATTGAAAAAAGACGAAACATCCCCCCCTTACGAAAAAGTTGAAAAAAGACGAAACACCCCCCCCTTGCGAAAACTTTTTTGAAGCCGAATTTCTTCATGAAAATTTTCAACTTTTTTGAAGCCCAAATACTTCATGAATATATTCAACTTTTTTGAAGCCGAATTTCTTCAAGAATATTTTCAATTGACCCACCCCCCTCACGAAAAAGTTGAAAAAAGACGAAACACCCCCCCCTCACGAAAAAGTTGAAAAAAGACGAAACACCCCCCCCTTACGAAAAAGTTGAAAAAAGACGAAACACCCCCCCCTTGCGAAAACTTTTTTGAAGCCGGATTTCTTCATGAAAATTTTAAACTTTTTTGAAGCCCAAATACTTCATGAAAATTTTAAACTTTTTTGAAGCCGAATTTCTTCATGAATATTTTCAACTTTTTTGAAGCCCAAATACCTCATGAAAATGTTCAACTTTTTTGAAGCCGAATTTCTTCATGAATATTTTCAATTGACCCACCCCCCCTCACGAAAAAGTTGAAAAAAGACGAAACACCCCCCTCTTTCGAAAAAGTTGAAAAATGACGAAACACCCCCCCCTTACGAAAAAGTTGAAAAAAGATGAAACACCCCCCCCTTGCGAAAACTTTTTTGAAGCCGAAATACTTCATGAAAATTTTAAACTTTTTTGAAGCCGAATTTCTTCATGAAAATTTTAAACTTTTTTGAAGCCCAAATACTTGATGAAAATTTTCAACTTTTTTGAAGCCGAATTTCTTCATGAATATTTTCAATTGACCCACCCCCCTCACGAAAAAATTGAAAAAAGACGAAACACCCCCCCCCTTACGAAAAAGTTGAAAAAAGACGAAACACCCCCCCCTTGCGAAAACTTTTTTGAAGCCGAATTTCTTCATGAAAATTTTCAACTTTTTTGAAACCCAAATACTTCATGAATATATTCAACTTTTCTGAAGCCGAAATCCTTCATGAAAATTTTCAACTTTTTTGAAGCCCAAATACTTGATGAAAATTTTCAACTTTTTTGAAGCCGAATTTCTTCAAGAATATTTTCAATTGACCCACCCCCCTCACGAAAAAGTTGAAAAAAGACGAAACACCCCCCCCTTACGAAAAAGGTGAAAAAAGACGAAACACCCCCCCCCCTTACGAAAAAGTTGAAAAAAGACGAAACACCCCCCCCTTGCGAAAACTTTTTTGAAGCCGGATTTCTTCATGAAAATTTTAAACTTTTTTGAAGCCCAAATACTTAATGAAAATTTTAAACTTTTTTGAAGCCGAATTTCTTCATGAATATTTTCAATTGACCCACCCCCCCTCACGAAAAAGTTGAAAAAAGACGAAACACCCCTCCCTTACGAAAAAGTTGAAAAAAGACGAAACACCCCCCCCTTGCGAAAACTTTTTTGAAGCCGGATTTCTTCATGAAAATTTTAAACTTTTTTCAAGCCCAAATACTTCATGAAAATGTTCAACTTTTTTGAAGCCCAAATACTTCATGAAAATTTTCAACTTTTTTGAAGCTGAATTTCTTCATGAAAATTTTAAACTTTTTTGAAGCCGAATTTCCTCATGTCAATTTTAAACTTTTTTGAAGCCCAAATACTTGATGAAAATTTTCAACTATTTTGAAGCCGAATTTCTTCATGAATATTTTCAATTGACCCACCCCCCTCACGAAAAAGTTGAAAAAAGACGAAACACTCCCCCCTTACGAAAAAGTTGAAAAAAGACGAAACACCCCCCCCTTGCGAAAACATTTTTGAAGCCGAATTTCTTCATGAAAATTTTCAACTTTTTTGAAGCCCAAATACTTTATGAAAATTTTAATCTTTTTTGAAGCCGAATTTCTTCATGAATACTTTCAATTGACCCACCCCCCTCACGAAAAAGTTGAAAAAAGACGAAACACCCCCCCCTTACGAAAAAGTTGAAAAAAGACGAAACACCCCCCCCTTGCGAAAACTTTTTTGAAGCCGAATTTCTTCATGAATACTTTCAATTGACCCACCCCCTCACGAAAAGGTTGAAAAAAGACGAAACACACCCCTCTTACGAAAAAGTTGAAAAAAGACGAAACACCCCCCCCTTGCGAAAACTTTTTTGAAGCCGAATTTCTTCATGAAAATTTTCAACTTTTTTGAAGCCCAAATACTTCATGAATATATTCAACTTTTCTGAAGCCGAAATCCTTCATGAAAATTTTCAAGTTTTTTGAAGCCCAAATACTTGATGAAAATTTTGAACTTTTTTGAAGCCGAATTTCTTCAAGAATATTTTCAATTGACCCACCCCCCTCACGAAAAAGTTGAAAAAAGACGAAACACCCCCCCCTCACGAAAAAGTTGAAAAAAGACGAAACACCCCCCCCTTACGAAAAAGTTGAAAAAAGACGAAACACCCCCCCCTTGCGAAAACTTTTTTGAAGCCGGATTTCTTCATGAAAATTTTAAACTTTTTTGAAGCCCAAATCCTTCATGAAAATTTTAAACTTTTTTGAAGCCGAATTTCTTCATGAATATTTTCAACTTTTTTGAAGCCCAAATACCTCATGAAAATGTTCAACTTTTTTGAAGCCGAATTTCTTCATGAATATTTTCAATTGACCCACCCCCCCTCACGAAAAAGTTGAAAAAAGACGAAACACCCCCCTCTTACGAAAAAGTTGAAAAATGACGAAACACCCCCCCCTTACGAAAAAGTTGAAAAAAGACGAAACACCCCCCCCTTGCGAAAACTTTTTTGAAGCCGAAATACTTCATGAAAATTTTAAACTTTTTTGAAGCCGAATTTCTTCATGAAAATTTTAAACTTTTTTGAAGCCCAAATACTTGATGAAAATTTTCAACTTTTTTGAAGCCGAATTTCTTCATGAATATTTTCAATTGACCCACCCCCCTCACGAAAAAATTGAAAAAAGACGAAACACCCCCCCCCTTACGAAAAAGTTGAAAAAAGACGAAACACCCCCCCCTTGCGAAAACTTTTTTGAAGCCGAATTTCTTCATGAAAATTTTCAACTTTTTTGAAACCCAAATACTTCATGAATATATTCAACTTTTCTGAAGCCGAAATCCTTCATGAAAATTTTAAACTTTTTTGAAGCCCAAATACTTGATGAAAATTTTCAACTTTTTTGAAGCCGAATTTCTTCAAGAATATTTTCAATTGACCCACCCCCCTCACGAAAAAGTTGAAAAAAGACGAAACACCCCCCCCTTACGAAAAAGGTGAAAAAAGACGAAACACCCCCCCCTTACGAAAAAGTTGAAAAAAGACGAAACACCCCCCCCTTGCGAAAACTTTTTTGAAGCCGGATTTCTTCATGAAAATTTTAAACTTTTTTGAAGCCCAAATACTTAATGAAAATTTTAAACTTTTTTGAAGCCGAATTTCTTCATGAATATTTTCAATTGACCCACCCCCCCTCACGAAAAAGTTGAAAAAAGACGAAACACCCCTCCCTTACGAAAAAGTTGAAAAAAGACGAAACACCCCCCCCTTGCGAAAACTTTTTTGAAGCCGGATTTCTTCATGAAAATTTTAAACTTTTTTCAAGCCCAAATACTTCATGAAAATGTTCAACTTTTTTGAAGCCCAAATACTTCATGAAAATTTTCAACTTTTTTGAAGCTGAATTTCTTCATGAAAATTTTAAACTTTTTTGAAGCCGAATTTCTTCATGTCAATTTTAAACTTTTTTGAAGCCCAAATACTTGATGAAAATTTTCAACTATTTTGAAGCCGAATTTCTTCATGAATATTTTCAATTGACCCACCCCCCTCACGAAAAAGTTGAAAAAAGACGAAACACTCCCCCCTTACGAAAAAGTTGAAAAAAGACGAAACACCCCCCCCTTGCGAAAACATTTTTGAAGCCGAATTTCTTCATGAAAATTTTCAACTTTTTTGAAGCCCAAATACTTCATGAAAATTTTAATCTTTTTTGAAGCCGAATTTCTTCATGAATACTTTCAATTGACCCACCCCCCTCACGAAAAAGTTGAAAAAAGACGAAACACCCCCCCCTTACGAAAAAGTTGAAAAAAGACGAAACACCCCCCCCTTGCGAAAACTTTTTTGAAGCCGAATTTCTTCATGAATACTTTCAATTGACCCACCCCCTCACGAAAAGGTTGAAAAAAGACGAAACACACCCCTCTTACGAAAAAGTTGAAAAAAGACGAAACACCCCCCCCTTACGAAAAAGTTTAAAAAAGACGAAACACCCCCCCCTTGCGAAAACTTTTTTGAAGCCGGATTTCTTCATGAAAATTTTAAACTTTTTTCAAGCCCAAATACTTCATGAAAATGTTCAACTTTTTTGAAGCCCAAATACTTCATGAAAATTTTCAACTTTTTTGAAGCTGAATTTCTTCATGAAAATTTTAAACTTTTTTGAAGCCGAATTTCTTCATGTCAATTTTAAACTTTTTTGAAGCCCAAATACTTGATGAAAATTTTCAACTATTTTGAAGCCGAATTTCTTCATGAATATTTTCAATTGACCCACCCCCCTCACGAAAAAGTTGAAAAAAGACGAAACACTCCCCCCTTACGAAAAAGTTGAAAAAAGACGAAACACCCCCCCCTTGCGAAAACATTTTTGAAGCCGAATTTCTTCATGAAAATTTTCAACTTTTTTGAAGCCCAAATACTTCATGAAAATTTTAATCTTCTTTGAAGCCGAATTTCTTCATGAATACTTTCAATTGACCCACCCCCCTCACGAAAAAGTTGAAAAAAGACGAAACACCCCCCCCTTACGAAAAAGTTGAAAAAAGACGAAACACCCCCCCCTTGCGAAAACTTTTTTGAAGCCGGATTTCTTCATGAAAATTTTAAACTTTTTTGAAGCCCAAATACTTCATGAAAATTTTAAACTTTTTTGAAGCCGAATTTCTTCATGAATATTTTCAATTGACCCACCCCCCCTCACGAAAAAGTTGAAAAAAGACGAAACACCCCTCCCTTACGAAAAAGTTGAAAAAAGACGAAACACCCCCCCCTTGCGAAAACTTTTTTGAAGCCGAATTTCTTCATGAAAATTTTCAACTTTTTTGAAGCCCAAATACTTCATGAAAATTTTAAACTTTTTTGAAGCCGAATTTCTTCATGAATACTTTCAATTGACCCACCCCCCTCACGAAAAAGTTGAAAAAAGACGAAACACCCCCCCCTTACGAAAAAGTTGAAAAAAGACGAAACACCCCCCCCTTGCGAAAACTTTTTTGAAGCCGAATTTCTTCATGAATACTTTCAATTGACCCACCCCCTCACGAAAAGGTTGAAAAAAGACGAAACACACCCCTCTTACGAAAAAGTTGAAAAAAGACGAAACACCCCCCCCCTTCGAAAAAGTTGAAAAAAGACGAAACACCCCCCCCTTGCGAAAACTTTTTTGAAGCCGGATTTCTTCATGAAAATTTTAAACTTTTTTGAAGCCCAAATACTTCATGAAAATATTCAACTTTTTTGAAGCCGAATTTCTTCATGAATATTTTCAACTTTTTTGAAGCCCAAATACTTCATGAAAATGTTCAACTTTTTTGAAGCCGAATTTCTTCATGAATATTTTCAATTGACCCACCCCCCCTCACGAAAAAGTTGAAAAAAGACGAAACACCCCCCTCTTACGAAAAAGTTGAAAAAAGACCAAACACCCCCCCCTTGCGAAAACTTTTTTGAAGCCGGATTTCTTCATGAAAATTTTCAACTTTTTTAAAGCCCAAATACTTCATGAAAATTTTCAACTTTTTTGAAGCCGAATTTCTTCATGAATATTTTCAACTTTTTTGAAGCCCAAATACTTCATGAAAATTTTCAACTTTTTTGAAGCCGAATTTCTTCATGAATATTTTCAATTGACCCACCCCCCCTCACGAAAAAGTTGAAAAAAGACGAAACACCCCCCTCTTACGAAAAAGTTGAAAAAAGACGAAACACCCCCATCTTGCGAAAACTTTTTTGAAGCCGAATTTCTTCATGAAAATTTTCAACTTTTTTGAAGCCCAAATACTTCATGAAAATTTTAAACTTTTTTGAAGCCAAATTTCTTCATGAAAATTTTAAACTTTTTTGAAGCCCAAATACTTCATGAAAATTTTCAACTTTTTTGAAGCCGAATTTCTTCATGAAAATTTTCAACTTTTTTGAACCCCAAATACTTGATGAAAATTTTCAACTTTTTTGAAGCCGAATTTCTTCATGAATATTTTCAATTGACCCACCCCTCTCACGAAAAAATTGAAAAAAGATGAAACACCCCCCCCTTACGAAAAAGTTGAAAAAAGACGAAACACCCCCACCTTGCGAAAACTTTTCTGAAGCCGAATTTCTTCATGAAAATTTTCAACTTTTTTGAAGCCCAAATACTTCATGAAAATTTTCAACTTTTTTGAAGCCGAATTTCTTCATGAATATTTTCAACTTTTTTGAAGCCCAAATACTTCATGAAAATGTTCAACTTTTTTGAAGCCGAATTTCTTCATGAATATTTTCAATTGACCCACCCCCCCTCACGAAAAAGTTGAAAAAAGACAAAACACCCCCCTCTTACGAAAAAGTTGAAAAAAGACGAAACACCCCCCCCTTACGAAAAAGTTGAAAAAAGACGAAACACCCCCCCCTTGCGAAAACATTTTTGAAGCCGAAATACTTCATGAAAATTTTAAACTTTTTTGAAGCCCAAATACTTCATGAAAATTTTCAACTTTTTTGAAGCCGAATTTCTTCATGAAAATTTTCAACTTTTTTGAAGCCCAAATACTTCATGAAAATTTTAAACTTTTTTGAAGCCAAATTTCTTCATGAAAATTTTAAACTTTTTTGAAGCCCAAATACTTCATGAAAATTTTCAACTTTTTTGAAGCCGAATTTCTTCATGAAAATTTTCAACTTTTTTGAACCCCAAATACTTGATGAAAATTTTCAACTTTTTTGAAGCCGAATTTCTTCATGAATATTTTCAATTGACCCACCCCCCTCACGAAAAAATTGAAAAAAGACGAAACACCCCCCCCTTACGAAAAAGTTGAAAAAAGACGAAACACCCCCACCTTGCGAAAACTTTTCTTAAGCCGAATTTCTTCATGAAAATTTTCAACTTTTTTGAAGCCCAAATACTTCATGAAAATTTTCAACTTTTTTGAAGCCGAATTTCTTCACGAATATTTTCAACTTTTTTGAAGCCCAAATACTTCATGAAAATGTTCAACTTTTTTGAAGCCGAATTTCTTCATGAATATTTTCAATTGACCCACCCCCCCTCACGAAAAAGTTGAAAAAAGACGAAACACCCCCCCTTGCGAAAACTTTTTTGAAGCCGAAATACTTCATGAAAATTTTAAACTTTTTTGAAGCCGAATTTCTTCATGAAAATTTTAAACTTTTTTGAAGCCCAAATACTTGATGAAAATTTTCAACTTTTTTGAATCCGAATTTCTTCATGAATATTTTCAATTGACCCACCCCCCTCACGAAAAAATTGAAAAAAGACGAAACACCCCCCCCTTACGAAAAAGTTGAAAAAAGACGAAACACCCCCCCTTGCAAAAAGTTTTTTGAAGCCGAATTTCTTCATGAAAATTTTCAACTTTTTTGAAGCCCAAATACTTCATGAATATATTCAAATTTTCTGAAGCCGAAATCCTTCATGAAAATTTTCAACTTTTTTGAAGCCCAAATACTTGATGAAAATTTTCAACTTTTTTGAAGCCGAATTTCTTCAAGAATATTTTCAATTGACCCACCCCCCTCACGAAAAAGTTGAAAAAAGACGAAACACCCCCCTCTTACGAAAAAGTTGAAAAAAGACGAAACACCCCGCCCTTACGAAAAAGTTGAAAAAAGACGAAACACCCCCCCCTTGCGAAAACTTTTTTGAAGCCGAATTTCTTCATGAAAATTTTCAACTTTTTTGAAGCCCAAATACTTCATGAAAATTTTAAACTTTTTTGAAGCCGAATTTCTTCATGAATACTTTCAATTGACCCACCCCCCTCACGAAAAAGTTGAAAAAAGACGAAACACCCCCCCCTTACGAAAAAGTTGAAAAATGACGAAACACCCCCCCTTTGCGAAAACTTTTTTGAAGCCGAATTTCTTCATGAATACTTTCAATTGACCCACCCCCTCACGAAAAGGTTGAAAAAAGACGAAACACACCCCTCTTACGAAAAAGTTGAAAAAAGACGAAACACCCTCCCCCTTACGAAAAAGTTGAAAAAAGACGAAACACCCCCCCCTTGCGAAAAAGTTGAAAAAAGACGACCCTTGCGAAAACTTTTTTGAAGCCGGATTTCTTCATGAAAATTTTAAACTTTTTTGAAGCCCAAATACTTCATGAAAATTTTAAACTTTTTTGAAGCCAAATTTCTTCATGAAAATTTTAAACTTTTTTGAAGCCCAAATACTTCATGAAAATTTTCAACTTTTTTGAAGCTGAATTTCTTCATGAAAATTTTAAACTTTTTTGAAGCCGAATTTCTTCATGTCAATTTTAAACTTTTTTGAAGCCCAAATACTTGATGAAAATTTTCAACTATTTTGAAGCCGAATTTCTTCATGAATATTTTCAATTGACCCACCCCCCTCACGAAAAAGTTGAAAAAAGACGAAACACTCCCCCCTTACGAAAAAGTTGAAAAAAGACGAAACACCCCCCCCTTGCGAAAACATTTTTGAAGCCGAATTTCTTCATGAAAATTTTAAACTTTTTTGAAGCCCAAATACTTCATGAAAATTTTAATCTTCTTTGAAGCCGAATTTCTTCATGAATACTTTCAATTGACCCACCCCCCTCACGAAAAAGTTGAAAAAAGACGAAACACCCCCCCTTTACGAAAAAGTTGAAAAAAGACGAAACACCCCCCCCTTGCGAAAACTTTTTTGAAGCCGGATTTCTTCATGAAAATTTTAAACTTTTTTGAAGCCCAAATACTTCATGAAAATTTTAAACTTTTTTGAAGCCGAATTTCTTCATGAATATTTTCAATTGACCCACCCCCCCTCACGAAAAAGTTGAAAAAAGACGAAACACCCCTCCCTTACGAAAAAGTTGAAAAAAGACGAAACACCCCCCCCTTGCGAAAACTTTTTTGAAGCCGAATTTCTTCATGAAAATTTTCAACTTTTTTGAAGCCCAAATACTTCATGAAAATTTTAAACTTTTTTGAAGCCGAATTTCTTCATGAATACTTTCAATTGACCCACCCCCCTCACGAAAAAGTTGAAAAAAGACGAAACACCCCCCCCTTACGAAAAAGTTGAAAAAAGACGAAACACCCCCCCCTTGCGAAAACTTTTTTGAAGCCGAATTTCTTCATGAATACTTTCAATTGACCCACCCCCTCACGAAAAGGTTGAAAAAAGACGAAACACACCCCTCTTACGAAAAAGTTGAAAAAAGACGAAACACCCCCCCCCTTCGAAAAAGTTGAAAAAAGACGAAACACCCCCCCCTTGCGAAAACTTTTTTGAAGCCGGATTTCTTCATGAAAATTTTAAACTTTTTTGAAGCCCAAATACTTCATGAAAATATTCAACTTTTTTGAAGCCGAATTTCTTCATGAATATTTTCAACTTTTTTGAAGCCCAAATACTTCATGAAAATGTTCAACTTTTTTGAAGCCGAATTTCTTCATGAATATTTTCAATTGACCCACCCCCCCTCACGAAAAAGTTGAAAAAAGACGAAACACCCCCCTCTTACGAAAAAGTTGAAAAAAGACCAAACACCCCCCCCTTGCGAAAACTTTTTTGAAGCCGGATTTCTTCATGAAAATTTTCAACTTTTTTAAAGCCCAAATACTTCATGAAAATTTTCAACTTTTTTGAAGCCGAATTTCTTCATGAATATTTTCAACTTTTTTGAAGCCCAAATACTTCATGAAAATTTTCAACTTTTTTGAAGCCGAATTTCTTCATGAATATTTTCAATTGACCCACCCCCCCTCACGAAAAAGTTGAAAAAAGACGAAACACCCCCCTCTTACGAAAAAGTTGAAAAAAGACGAAACACCCCCATCTTGCGAAAACTTTTTTGAAGCCGAATTTCTTCATGAAAATTTTCAACTTTTTTGAAGCCCAAATACTTCATGAAAATTTTAAACTTTTTTGAAGCCAAATTTCTTCATGAAAATTTTAAACTTTTTTGAAGCCCAAATACTTCATGAAAATTTTCAACTTTTTTGAAGCCGAATTTCTTCATGAAAATTTTCAACTTTTTTGAACCCCAAATACTTGATGAAAATTTTCAACTTTTTTGAAGCCGAATTTCTTCATGAATATTTTCAATTGACCCACCCCTCTCACGAAAAAATTGAAAAAAGATGAAACACCCCCCCCTTACGAAAAAGTTGAAAAAAGACGAAACACCCCCACCTTGCGAAAACTTTTCTGAAGCCGAATTTCTTCATGAAAATTTTCAACTTTTTTGAAGCCCAAATACTTCATGAAAATTTTCAACTTTTTTGAAGCCGAATTTCTTCATGAATATTTTCAACTTTTTTGAAGCCCAAATACTTCATGAAAATGTTCAACTTTTTTGAAGCCGAATTTCTTCATGAATATTTTCAATTGACCCACCCCCCCTCACGAAAAAGTTGAAAAAAGACAAAACACCCCCCTCTTACGAAAAAGTTGAAAAAAGACGAAACACCCCCCCCTTACGAAAAAGTTGAAAAAAGACGAAACACCCCCCCCTTGCGAAAACATTTTTGAAGCCGAAATACTTCATGAAAATTTTAAACTTTTTTGAAGCCCAAATACTTCATGAAAATTTTCAACTTTTTTGAAGCCGAATTTCTTCATGAAAATTTTCAACTTTTTTGAAGCCCAAATACTTCATGAAAATTTTAAACTTTTTTGAAGCCAAATTTCTTCATGAAAATTTTAAACTTTTTTGAAGCCCAAATACTTCATGAAAATTTTCAACTTTTTTGAAGCCGAATTTCTTCATGAAAATTTTCAACTTTTTTGAACCCCAAATACTTGATGAAAATTTTCAACTTTTTTGAAGCCGAATTTCTTCATGAATATTTTCAATTGACCCACCCCCCTCACGAAAAAATTGAAAAAAGACGAAACACCCCCCCCTTACGAAAAAGTTGAAAAAAGACGAAACACCCCCACCTTGCGAAAACTTTTCTTAAGCCGAATTTCTTCATGAAAATTTTCAACTTTTTTGAAGCCCAAATACTTCATGAAAATTTTCAACTTTTTTGAAGCCGAATTTCTTCACGAATATTTTCAACTTTTTTGAAGCCCAAATACTTCATGAAAATGTTCAACTTTTTTGAAGCCGAATTTCTTCATGAATATTTTCAATTGACCCACCCCACCTCACGAAAAAGTTGAAAAAAGACGAAACACCCCCCCTTGCGAAAACTTTTTTGAAGCCGAAATACTTCATGAAAATTTTAAACTTTTTTGAAGCCGAATTTCTTCATGAATATTTTCAATTGACCCACCCCCTCACGAAAAGGTTGAAAAAAGACGAAACACACCCCTCTTACGAAAAAGTTGAAAAAAGACGAAACACCCTCCCCCTTACGAAAAAGTTGAAAAAAGACGAAACACCCCCCCCTTGCGAAAAAGTTGAAAAAAGACGACCCTTGCGAAAACTTTTTTGAAGCCGGATTTCTTCATGAAAATTTTAAACTTTTTTGAAGCCCAAATACTTCATGAAAATTTTAAACTTTTTTGAAGCCAAATTTCTTCATGAAAATTTTAAACTTTTTTGAAGCCCAAATACTTCATGAAAATTTTCAACTTTTTTGAAGCCGAATTTCTTCATGAATATTTTCAACTTTTTTGAAGCCCAAATACTTCATGAAAATGTTCAACTTTTTTGAAGCCGAATTTCTTCATGAATATTTTCAATTGACCCACCCCCCCTCACGAAAAAGTTGAAAAAAGACGAAACACCCCCCTCTCACGAAAAAGTTGAAAAAAGACGAAACACCCCCCCCTTACGAAAAAGTTGAAAAAAGACGAAACACCCCCCCCTTACGAAAAAGTTGAAAAAAGACGAAACACCCCCCCCTTGCGAAAACTTTTTTGAAGCCGGATTTCTTCATGAAAATTTTAAACTTTTTTGAAGCCGAATTTCTTCATGAATACTTTCAATTGACCCAGCCCCCTCACGAAAAAGTTGAAAAAAGACGAAACACCCCCCCCCTTACGAAAAAGTTGAAAAAAGACGAAACACCCCCCCCTTGCGAAAACTTTTTTGAAGCCGAATTTCTTCATGAATACTTTCAATTGACCCACCCCCTCACGAAAAGGTTGAAAAAAGACGAAACACACCCCTCTTACGAAAAAGTTGAAAAAAGACGAAACACCCCCCCCTTACGAAAAAGTTGAAAAAAGACGAAACACCGCCCCCTTGCGAAAACTTTTTTGAAGCCGGATTTCTTCATGAAAATTTTAAACTTTTTTGAAGCCCAAATACTTCATGAAAATTTTAAACTTTTCTGAAGCCGAATTTCTTCATGAAAATTTTCAACTTTTTTGAAGCCGAATTTCTTCATGAATATTTTCAATTGACCCACCCCCCCTCACGAAAAAGTTGAAAAAAGACGAAACACCCCCCTCTTACGAAAAAGTTGAAAAAAGACGAAACACCCCCCCCTTACGAAAAAGTTGAAAAAAGACGAAACACCCCCCCCTTGCGAAAACTTTTTTGAAGCCGAATTTCTTCATGAAAATTTTCAACTTTTTTGAAGCCCAAATACTTCATGAAAAGTTTAAACTTTTTTGAAGCCGAATTTCTTCATGAATATTTTCAATTGACCCACCCCCCCTCACGAAAAAGTTGAAAAAAGACGAAACACCCCCCTCTTACGAAAAAGTCGAAAAAAGACGAAACACCCCCCCCTTACGAAAAAGTTGAAAAAAGACGAAACACCCCCCCCTTGCGAAAACTTTTTTGAAGCCGAAATACTTCATGAAAATTTTAAACTTTCTTGAAGCCGAATTTCTTCATGAAAATTTTCAACTTTTTTGAAGCCCAAATACTTGATGAAAATTTTCAACTTTTTTGAAGCCGAATTTCTTCATGAATATTTTCAATTGACCCACCCCCCTCACGAAAAAATTGAAAAAAGACGAAACACCCCCCCCTTACGAAAAAGTTGAAAAAAGACGAAACACCCCCCCCTTGCGAAAACTTTTTTGAAGCCGAATTTCTTCATGAAAATTTTCAACTTTTTTGAAGCCCAAATACTTCATGAATATATTCAACTTTTCTGATGCCGAAATCCTTCATGAAAATTTTCAACTTTTTTGAAGCCCAAATACTTGATGAATATTTTCAACTTTCTTGAAGCCCAAATACTTCATGAAAATTTTCAACTTTTTTGAAGCCGAATTTCTTCATGAATATTTTCAATTGACCCACCCCCCCTCACGAAAAAGTTGAAAAAAGACGAAACACCCCCCTCTTACGAAAAAGTTGAAAAAAGACGAAACAACCTCCCCTTACGACAAAGTTGAAAAAAGACGAAACACCCCCCCCTTGCGAAAACTTTTTTGAAGCCGAATTTCTTCATGAAAATTTTAAACTTTTTTGAAGCCGAATTTCTTCATGAAAATTTTAAACTTTTTTGAAACCCAAATACTTGATGAAAATTTTCAACTTTTTTGAAGCCGAATTTCTTCAAGAATATTTTCAATTGACCAACCCCCCTCACGAAAAAGTTGAAAAAAGACGAAACACCCCCCCCTTACGAAAAAGTTGAAAAAAGACGAAACACCCCCCCCTTACGAAAAAGTTGAAAAAAGACGAAACACCCCCCCCCTTGCGAAAACTTTTTTGAAGCCGGATTTCTTCATGAAAATTTTAAACTTTTTTGAAGCCCAAATACTTCATGAAAATTTTCAACTTTTTTGAAGCCGAATTTCTTCATGAATATTTTCAACTTTTTTGAAGCCCAAATACTTCATGAAAATTTTCAACTTTTTTGAAGCCGAATTTCTTCATGAATATTTTCAATTGACCCACCCCCCCTCACGAAAAAGTTGAAAAAAGACGAAACACCCCCCTCTTACGAAAAAGTTGAAAAAAGACGAAACACCCCCCCTTACGAAAAAGTTGAAAAAAGACGAAACACCCCCCCCTTACGAAAAAGTTGAAAAAAGACAAACACCCCCCCCTTGCGAAAACTTTTTTGAAGCCGGATTTCTTCATGAAAATTTTAAACTTTTTTGAAGCCCAAATACTTCATGAAAATTTTCAACTTTTTTGAAGCCGAATTTCTTCATGAATATTTTCAACTTTTTTGAAGCCGAATTTCTTCATGAATATTTTCAATTGACCAACCCCCCTCACGAAAAAATTGAAAAAAGACGAAACACCCCCCCCCTTACGAAAAAATTGAAAAAAGACGAAACACCCCCCCCCTTACGAAGAAGTTGAAAAAAGACGAAACACCCCCCCCTTGCGAAAACTTTTTTGAAGCAGAATTTCTTCATGAAAATTTTCAACTTTTTTGAAGCCCAAATACTTCATGAAAATTTTAAACTTTTTTGAAGCAGAATTTCTTAATGAAAATTTTAAACTTTTTTGAAGCCCAAAAACTTCATGAAAATTTTCAACTTTTTTGAAGCCGAATTTCTTCATGAATATTTTCAATTGACCCACCCCCTCACGAAAAAAATGAAAAAAGACGAAACACCCCCCCCTTACGAAAAAGTTGAAAAAAGACGAAACACCCCCCCCTTGCGAAAACTTTTTTGAAGCCGAATTTCTTCATGAAAATTTTCAACTTTTTTGAAGCCCAAATACTTCATGAATATATTCAACTTTTCTGAAGCCGAAATCCTTCATGAAAATTTTCAACTTTTTTGAAGCCCAAATACTTGATGAAAATTTTCAATTTTTTTGAAGCCGAATTTCTTCATGAATATTTTCAATTGACCCACCCCCCTCACGAAAAAGTTGAAAAAAGACGAAACACCCCCCCATACGAAAAAATTGAAAAAAGACGAAACACCCCCCCCTTACGAAAAATTTGAAAAAAGACGAAACACCCCCCCGTTGCGAAAACTTTTTTGAAGCCGAATTTCTTCATGAATACTTTCAATTGACCCACCCCCTCACGAAAAGGTTGAAAAAAGACGAAACACACCCCTCTTACGAAAAAGTTGAAAAAAGACGAAACACCCCCCCCTTGCGAAAACTTTTTTGAAGCCGAATTTCTTCATGAAAATTTTCAACTTTTTTTAAGCCGAATTTCTTCATGAATATTTTCAACTTTTTTGAAGCCCAAATACTTCATGAAAATTTTCAACTTTTTTGAAGCCGAATTTCTTCATGAAAATTTTCAACTTTTTTGAAGCCTAATTTCTTCATGAAAATTTTAAACTTCTTTGAAGCCCAAATACTTCATGAAAATTTTCAACTTTTTTGAAGCCGAATTTCTACATAAAAATTTTCAACTTTTTTGAAGCCCAAATACTTGATGAAAATTTTCAACTTTTTTCAAGCCGAATTTCTTCATGAATATTTTCGATTGACCCACCCCCCTCACGAAAAAATTGAAAAAAGACGAAACACCCCCCCCTTACGAAAAAGTTGAAAAAAGACGAAACACCCCCCCTTGCGAAAACTGTTTTGAAGCCGAATTACTTCATGAAAATTTTCAACTTTTTTGAAGCCCAAATACTTCAAGAAAATTTTCAACTTTTTTGAAGCCGAATTTCTTCATGAAAATTTTCAACTTTTTTGAAGCCTAATTTCTTCATGAATATATTCAACTTTTTTGAAGCCCAAATCCTTCATGAAAATTTTCAACTTTTTTGAAGCCCAAATCCTTCATGAAAATTTTCAACTTTTTTGAAGCCGAATTTCTTCATGAATATTTTCAATTGACCCACCCCCCTCACGAAAAAGTTGAAAAAAGACGAAACACCCCCCCCCCTTACGAAAAAGTTGAAAAAAGACGAAACACCCCCCCCTTGCGAAAACTTTTTTGTAGCCGAATTTCTTCATGAAAATGTTCAACTTTTTTGAAGCCCAATTACTTCATGAAAATTTTAAACTTTTTTGAAGCCTAATTTCTTCATAAAAATTTTCAACTTTTTTGAAGCCCAAATACTTGATGAAAATTTTCAACTTTTTTGAAGCCGAATTTCTTCATGAATATTTTCAATTGACCCACCCCCCTCACGAAAAAATTGAAAAAAGACGAAACACCCCCCCCTTACGAAAAAGTTGAAAAAAGACGAAACACCCCCCCTTGCGAAAACTGTTTTGAAGCCGAATTTCTTCATGAAAATTTTCAACTTTTTTGAAGCCCAAATACTTCATGAATATATTCAATTTTTCTGAAGCCGAAATCCTTCATGAAAATTTTCAACTTTTTTGAAGCCCAAATACTTGATGAAAATTTTCAACTTTTTTGAAGCCGAATTTCTTCATGAAAATTTTCAACTTTTTTGAAGCCCAAATACTTCATGAATATATTCAACTTTTTTGAAGACCAAATCCTTCATGAAAATTTTCAACTTTTTTGAAGCCCAAATACTTCAAGAAAATTTTCAATTGACCCACCTCCTCAGGAAAAAGTTGAAAAAAGACGAAACACTCCCCCCTTACGAAAAAGTTGAAAAAAGGCGAAACACCCCCCCCTTGCGAAAACTTTTTTGTAGCCGAATTTCTTCATGAAAATTTTGAACTTTTTTGAAGCCCAAATACTTCATGAATATATTCAACTTTTCTGAAGCCGAAATCCTTCATGAAAATTTTCAACTTTTTTGAAGCCCAAATCCTTCATGAAAATGTTCAACTTTTTTGAAGCCCAAATGCTTCATGAATATATTCAACTTTTTTGAAGCCCAAATACTTCATGAAAATTTTCAACTTTTTTGAAGCCCAAATACTTCATGAAAATGTTCAACTTTTTTGAAGCCGAATTTCTTCATGAATATATTCAACTTTTTTGAAGCCCAAATCCTTCATGAAAATTTTCAACTTTTTTGAAGCCCAAATACTTCATGAAAATGTTCAACTTTTTTGAAGCCGAAATCCTTCATGAAAATTTTCAACTTTTTTGAAGCCCAAATCCTTCATGAAAATGTTCAACTTTTTTGAAGCCCAAATACTTTATGAATATTTTCAACTTTTTTGATGCCCAAATACTTCATGAATATATTCAACTTTTTTGAAGCCCAATTTCTTCATGAAAATTTTCAACTTTTTTGAAGCCGAAATACTTCATGAAAATTTTCAACTTTTTTGAAGCCGAATTTCTTCTTGAAAATGTTCAACTTTTTTGAAGCCCAAATCCTTCATGAAAATGTTCAACTTTTTTGAAGCCCAAATACTTCATGAAAATTTTCAACTTTTTTGAAGCCCAAATACTTCATGAAAATATTCAACTTTTTTGAAGCCGAATTTCTTCATGAATATATTCAACTTTTTTGAAGCCCAAATCCTTCATGAAAATTTTCAACTTTTTTGAAGCCCAAATCCTTCATGAAAATGTTCAACTTTTTTGAAGCCCAAATGCTTCATGAATATATTCAACTTTTTTGAAGCCCAAATACTTCATGAAAATTTTCAACTTTTTTGAAGCCCAAATACTTCATGAAAATGTTCAACCTTTTTGAAGCCCAAATACTTCATGAAAATGTTCAACTTTTTTGAAGCCGAATTTCTTCATGAATATATTCAACTTTTTTGAAGCCCAAATCCTTCATGAAAATTTTCAACTTTTTTGAAGCCCAAATACTTCATGAAAATGTTCAACTTTTTTGAAGCCGAATTTCTTCATGAATATATTCAACTTTTTTGAAGCCCAAATACTTCATGAAAATTTTCAACTTTTTTGAAGCCCAAATACTTCATGAAAATATTCAACTTTTTTGAAGCCGAAATACTTCATGAATATATTGAACTTTTTTGAAGCCGAAATCCTTCATGAAAATTTTCAACTTTTTTGAAGCCCAAATCCTTCATGAAAATGTTCAACTTTTTTGAAGCCCAAATACTTCATGAATATTTTCAACTTTTTTGAAGCCCAATTTCTTCATGAAAATTTTCAACTTTTTTGAAGCCGAAATACTTCATGAAAATTTTCAACTTTTTTGAAGCCGAATTTCTTCTTGAAAATGTTCAACTTTTTTGAAGCCCAAATACTTCATGAAAATATTCAACTTTTTTGATGCCCAAATCCTTCATGAAAATTTTCAACTTTTTTGAAGCCCAAATACTTCAAGAAAATATTCAACTTTTTTGAAGCCGAATTTCTTCATGAAAATTTTCAACTTTTTTGAAGCCAAATTTCTTCATGAAAATTTTCAACTTTTTTGAAGCCCAAATTCTTCATGAAAATTTTCAACTTTTTTGAAGCCGAATTTCTTCATGAATATTTTCAACTTTTTTGAAGCCGAATTTCTTCATGAATATTTTCAACTTTTTTGAAGCCGAATTTCTTCATGAATATTTTCAGCTTTTTTGAAGCACAAATACTTCATGAAAATATTCAACTTTTTTGAAGCCGCAATACTTCATGAAAATTTTCAACTTTTTTGAAGCCGAATTTCTTCATGAAAATTTTCAACTTTTTTGAAGCCGAAATACTTCATGAAAATTTTCAACTTTTTTGAAGCCCAAATCATTCATGAAAATTTTCAACTTTTTTGAAGCCCAAATACTTCAAGAAAATTTTCAACTTTTTTGAAGCCGAATTTCTTCATGAAAATTTTCAACTTTTTTGAAGCCGAATTCCTTCATGAAAATTTTCAACTTTTTTGAAGCCGAATTTCTTCATGAAAATTTTCAACTTTTTTGAAGCCCAAATACTTCATGAAAATTTTCAACTTTTTTGAAGCCCAAATACTTCATGAAAATGTTCGACTTTTTTAAAGACGAAATCCTGTCGTGAAAATTTTCAACTTTTTTGAAGCCGAATTTCTTCATGAAAATTTTCAACTTTTTTGAAGCCGAATTTCTTCATTATAATTTTCAACTTTTTTGAAGCCGAATTTCTTCATGAATATTTTCAGCTTTTTTGAAGCACAAATACTTCATGAAAATATTCAACTTTTTTGAAGCCGCAATACTTCATGAAAATTTTCAACTTTTTTGAAGCCGAATTTCTTCATGAAAATTTTCAACTTTTTTGAAGCCGAAATACTTCATGAAAATTTTCAACTTTTTTGAAGCCCAAATCATTCATGAAAATTTTCAACTTTTTTGAAGCCCAAATACTTCATGAATATTTTCAACTTTTTTGAAGCCCAAATCCTTGATGAAAATTTTCAACTTTTTTGAAGCCCAAATACTTCAAGAAAATTTTCAACTTTTTTGAAGCCGAATTTCTTCATGAAAATTTTCAACTTTTTTGAAACCGAATTTCTTCATGAAAATTTTCAACTTTTTTGAAGCCGAATTTCTTCATGAAAATTTTCAACTTTTTTGAAGCCCAAATACTTCATGAAAATTTTCAACTTTTTTGAAGCCCAAATACTTCATGAAAATGTTCGACTTTTTTAAAGACGAAATCCTGTCGTGAAAATTTTCAACTTTTTTGAAGCCGAATTTCTTCATGAAAATTTTCAACTTTTTTGAAGCCCAAATACTTCATGAAAATTTTCAACTTTTTTGAAGCCGAATTTCTTCATGAATATTTTCAGCTTTTTTGAAGCACAGATACTGCATGAAAATATTCAACTTTTTTGAAGCCGCAATACTTCATGAAAATTTTCAACTTTTTTGAAGCCGAATTTCTTCATGAAAATGTTCAACTTTTTTGAAGCCCAAATACTTCATGAATATTTTCAACTTTTTGGAAGCCCAAATCCTTCATGAAAATTTTCAACTTTTTTGAAGCCCAAATACTTTAAGAAAATTTTCAACTTTTTGGAAGCCGAATTTCTTCATGAAAATTTTCAACTTTTTTGAAGCCGAATTTCTTCATGAAAATTTTCAACTTTTTTGAAGCCCAAATACTTCAAGAATATTTTCAACTTTTTTGATGCCCAAATCCTTCATGAAAATGTTCAACTTTTTTGAAGCCCAAATACTTCATGAATATTTTCAACTTTTTTGATGCCCAAATCCTTCATGAAAATGTTCAACTTTTTTGAAGCCCAAATACTTTAAGAAAATTTTCAACTTTTTTGAAGCCGAATTTCTTCATGAAAATTTTCAACTTTTTTGAAGCTGAATTTCTTCATGAAAATTTTCAACTTTTTTGAAGCCGCAATACTTCATGAAAATTTTCAACTTTTTTGAAGCCGAATTTCTTCATGAAAATTTTCAACTTTTTTGAAGCCGAAATACTTCATGAAAATTTTCAACTTTTTTGAAGCCCAAATACTTCATGAATATTTTCAACTTTTTTGAAGCCCAAATACTTGATGAAAATATTCAACTTTTTTGAAGCCGAATTTCTTCATGAATATATTCAACTTTTTTGAAGCCCAAATCCTTCATGAAAATGTTCAACTTTTTTGAAGCCCAAATGCTTCATGAATATATTCAACTTTTTTGAAGCCCAAATACTTCATGAAAATTTTCAACTTTTTTGAAGCCCAAATACTTCATGAAAATGTTCAACTTTTTTGAAGCCGAATTTCTTCATGAATATATTCAACTTTTTTGAAGCCCAAATCCTTCATGAAAATTTTCAACTTTTTTGAAGCCCAAATACTTCATGAAAATATTCAACTTTTTTGAAGCCGAAATACTTCATGAATATATTGAACTTTTTTGAAGCCGAAATCCTTCATGAAAATTTTCAACTTTTTTGAAGCCCAAATCCTTCATGAAAATGTTCAACTTTTTTGAAGCCCAAATACTTCATGAATATTTTCAACTTTTTTGATGCCCAAATACTTCATGAATATATTCAACTTTTTTGAAGCCCAATTTCTTCATGAAAATTTTCAACTTTTTTGAAGCCGAAATACTTCATGAAAATTTTCAACTTTTTTGAAGCCGAATTTCTTCTTGAAAATGTTCAACTTTTTTGAAGCCCAAATACTTCATGAAAATATTCAACTTTTTTGATGCCCAAATCCTTCATGAAAATTTTCAACTTTTTTGAAGCCCAAATACTTCAAGAAAATATTCAACTTTTTTGAAGCCGAATTTCTTCAGGAAAATTTTCAACTTTTTTGAAGCCAAATTTCTTCATGAAAATTTTCAACTTTTTTGAAGCCCAAATTCTTCATGAAAATTTTCAACTTTTTTGAAGCCGAATTTCTTCATGAATATTTTCAACTTTTTTGAAGCCGAATTTCTTCATTATAATTTTCAACTTTTTTGAAGCCGAATTTCTTCATGAATATTTTCAGCTTTTTTGAAGCCCAAATACTTCATGAAAATATTCAACTTTTTTGAAGCCGCAATACTTCATGAAAATTTTCAACTTTTTTGAAGCCGAATTTCTTCATGAAAATTTTCAACTTTTTTGAAGCCGAAATACTTCATGAAAATTTTCAACTTTTTTGAAGCCCAAATCATTCATGAAAATTTTCAACTTTTTTGAAGCCCAAATACTTCATGAATATTTTCAACTTTTTTGAAGCCCAAATCCTTCATGAAAATTTTCAACTTTTTTGAAGCCGAATTCCTTCATGAAAATTTTCAACTTTTTTGTAGCCGAATTTCTTCATGAAAATTTTCAACTTTTTTGAAGCCCAAATACTTCATGAAAATTTTCAACTTTTTTGAAGCCCAAATACTTCATGAAAATGTTCGACTTTTTTAAAGACGAAATCCTGTCGTGAAAATTTTCAACTTTTTTGAAGCCGAATTTCTTCATGAAAATTTTCAACTTTTTTGAAGCCGAATTTCTTCATTATAATTTTCAACTTTTTTGAAGCCGAATTTCTTCATGAATATTTTCAGCTTTTTTGAAGCACAAATACTTCATGAAAATATTCAACTTTTTTAAAGACGAAATCCTGTCGTGAAAATTTTCAACTTTTTTGAAGCCGAATTTCTTCATGAAAATTTTCAACTTTTTTGAAGCCCAAATACTTCATGAAAATTTTCAACTTTTTTGAAGCCGAATTTCTTCATGAATATTTTCAGCTTTTTTGAAGCACAGATACTGCATGAAAATATTCAACTTTTTTGAAGCCGCAATACTTCATGAAAATTTTCAACTTTTTTGAAGCCGAATTTCTTCATGAAAATGTTCAACTTTTTTGAAGCCCAAATACTTCATGAATATTTTCAACTTTTTGGAAGCCCAAATCCTTCATGAAAATTTTCAACTTTTTTGAAGCCCAAATACTTTAAGAAAATTTTCAACTTTTTGGAAGCCGAATTTCTTCATGAAAATTTTCAACTTTTTTGAAGCCGAATTTCTTCATGAAAATTTTCAACTTTTTTGAAGCCCAAATACTTCAAGAATATTTTCAACTTTTTTGATGCCCAAATCCTTCATGAAAATGTTCAACTTTTTTGAAGCCCAAATACTTCATGAATATTTTCAACTTTTTTGATGCCCAAATCCTTCATGAAAATGTTCAACTTTTTTGAAGCCCAAATACTTTAAGAAAATTTTCAACTTTTTTGAAGCCGAATTTCTTCATGAAAATTTTCAACTTTTTTGAAGCTGAATTTCTTCATGAAAATTTTCAACTTTTTTGAAGCCGCAATACTTCATGAAAATTTTCAACTTTTTTGAAGCCGAATTTCTTCATGAAAATTTTCAACTTTTTTGAAGCCGAAATACTTCATGAAAATTTTCAACTTTTTTGAAGCCCAAATACTTCATGAATATTTTCAACTTTTTTGAAGCCCAAATACTTGATGAAAATATTCAACTTTTTTGAAGCCGAATTTCTTCATGAATATATTCAACTTTTTTGAAGCCCAAATCCTTCATGAAAATGTTCAACTTTTTTGAAGCCCAAATGCTTCATGAATATATTCAACTTTTTTGAAGCCCAAATACTTCATGAAAATTTTCAACTTTTTTGAAGCCCAAATACTTCATGAAAATGTTCAACTTTTTTGAAGCCGAATTTCTTCATGAATATATTCAACTTTTTTGAAGCCCAAATCCTTCATGAAAATTTTCAACTTTTTTGAAGCCCAAATACTTCATGAAAATATTCAACTTTTTTGAAGCCGAAATACTTCATGAATATATTGAACTTTTTTGAAGCCGAAATCCTTCATGAAAATTTTCAACTTTTTTGAAGCCCAAATCCTTCATGAAAATGTTCAACTTTTTTGAAGCCCAAATACTTCATGAATATTTTCAACTTTTTTGATGCCCAAATACTTCATGAATATATTCAACTTTTTTGAAGCCCAATTTCTTCATGAAAATTTTCAACTTTTTTGAAGCCGAAATACTTCATGAAAATTTTCAACTTTTTTGAAGCCGAATTTCTTCTTGAAAATGTTCAACTTTTTTGAAGCCCAAATACTTCATGAAAATATTCAACTTTTTTGATGCCCAAATCCTTCATGAAAATTTTCAACTTTTTTGAAGCCCAAATACTTCAAGAAAATATTCAACTTTTTTGAAGCCGAATTTCTTCAGGAAAATTTTCAACTTTTTTGAAGCCAAATTTCTTCATGAAAATTTTCAACTTTTTTGAAGCCCAAATTCTTCATGAAAATTTTCAACTTTTTTGAAGCCGAATTTCTTCATGAATATTTTCAACTTTTTTGAAGCCGAATTTCTTCATTATAATTTTCAACTTTTTTGAAGCCGAATTTCTTCATGAATATTTTCAGCTTTTTTGAAGCCCAAATACTTCATGAAAATATTCAACTTTTTTGAAGCCGCAATACTTCATGAAAATTTTCAACTTTTTTGAAGCCGAATTTCTTCATGAAAATTTTCAACTTTTTTGAAGCCGAAATACTTCATGAAAATTTTCAACTTTTTTGAAGCCCAAATCATTCATGAAAATTTTCAACTTTTTTGAAGCCCAAATACTTCATGAATATTTTCAACTTTTTTGAAGCCCAAATCCTTCATGAAAATTTTCAACTTTTTTGAAGCCGAAATACTTCATGAAAATTTTCAACTTTTTTGAAGCCCAAATCATTCATGAAAATTTTCAACTTTTTTGAAGCCCAAATACTTCATGAATATTTTCAACTTTTTTGAAGCCCAAATCCTTGATGAAAATTTTCAACTTTTTTGAAGCCCAAATACTTCAAGAAAATTTTCAACTTTTTTGAAGCCGAATTTCTTCATGAAAATTTTCAACTTTTTTGAAACCGAATTTCTTCATGAAAATTTTCAACTTTTTTGAAGCCGAATTTCTTCATGAAAATTTTCAACTTTTTTGAAGCCCAAATACTTCATGAAAATTTTCAACTTTTTTGAAGCCCAAATACTTCATGAAAATGTTCGACTTTTTTAAAGACGAAATCCTGTCGTGAAAATTTTCAACTTTTTTGAAGCCGAATTTCTTCATGAAAATTTTCAACTTTTTTGAAGCCGAATTTCTTCATGAAAATTTTCAACTTTTTTGAAGCCCAAATACTTCATGAAAATTTTCAACTTTTTTGAAGCCGAATTTCTTCATGAATATTTTCAGCTTTTTTGAAGCACAAATACTGCATGAAAATATTCAACTTTTTTGAAGCCGCAATACTTCATGAAAATTTTCAACTTTTTTGAAGCCGAATTTCTTCATGAAAATGTTCAACTTTTTTGAAGCCCAAATACTTCATGAATATTTTCAACTTTTTTGAAGCCCAAATCCTTCATGAAAATTTTCAACTTTTTTGAAGCCCAAATACTTTAAGAAAATTTTCAACTTTTTGGAAGCCGAATTTCTTCATGAAAATTTTCAACTTTTTTGAAGCCGAATTTCTTCATGAAAATTTTCAACTTTTTTGAAGCCCAAATACTTCAAGAATATTTTCAACTTTTTTGATGCCCAAATCCTTCATGAAAATGTTCAACTTTTTTGAAGCCCAAATACTTCATGAATATTTTCAACTTTTTTGATGCCCAAATCCTTCATGAAAATGTTCAACTTTTTTGAAGCCCAAATACTTTAAGAAAATTTTCAACTTTTTTGAAGCCGAATTTCTTCATGAAAATTTTCAACTTTTTTGAAGCTGAATTTCTTCATGAAAATTTTCAACTTTTTTGAAGCCAAATTTCTTCATGAAAATTTTCAACTTTTTTGAAGCCGAATTTCTTCTTGCAAATGTTCAACTTTTTTGAAGCCCAAATACTTCATGAATATTTTCAACTTTTTTGATGCCCAAATCCTTCATGAAAATTTTCAACTTTTTTGAAGCCCAAATACTTCAAGAAAATATTCAACTTTTTTGAAGCCGAATTTCTTCATGAAAATTTTCAACTTTTTTGAAGCCAAATTTCTTCATGAAAATTTTCAACTTTTTTGAAGCCCAAATTCTTCATGAAAATTTTCAACTTTTTTGAAGCCGAATTTCTTCATGAATATTTTCAACTTTTTTGAAGCCGAATTTCTTCATTATAATTTTCAACTTTTTTGAAGCCGAATTTCTTCATGAATATTTTCAGCTTTTTTGAAGCCCAAATACTTTATGAATATTTTCAACTTTTTTGAAGCCCAAATACTTCATGAAAATATTCAACTTTTTTGATGCCCAAATCCTTCATGAAAATTTTCAACTTTTTTGAAGCCCAAATACTTCAAGAAAATATTCAACTTTTTTGAAGCCCAAATCCTTCATGAAAATTTTCAACTTTTTTGAAGCCCAAATACTTCATGAATATATTCAACTTTTTTGAAGCCGAAATCCTTCATGAAAATTTTCAACTTTTTTGAAGCCCAAATCCTTCATGAAAATGTTCAACTTTTTTGAAGCCCAAATACTTTATGAATATTTTCAACTTTTTTGATGCCCAAATACTTCATGAATATATTCAACTTTTTTGAAGCCCAATTTCTTCATGAAAATTTTCAACTTTTTTGAAGCCGAAATACTTCATGAAAATTTTCAACTTTTTTGAAGCCGAATTTCTTCTTGAAAATGTTCAACTTTTTTGAAGCCCAAATCCTTCATGAAAATGTTCAACTTTTTTGAAGCCCAAATACTTCATGAAAATTTTCAACTTTTTTGAAGCCCAAATACTTCATGAAAATATTCAACTTTTTTGAAGCCGAATTTCTTCATGAATATATTCAACTTTTTTGAAGCCCAAATCCTTCATGAAAATTTTCAACTTTTTTGAAGCCCAAATCCTTCATGAAAATGTTCAACTTTTTTGAAGCCCAAATGCTTCATGAATATATTCAACTTTTTTGAAGCCCAAATACTTCATGAAAATTTTCAACTTTTTTGAAGCCCAAATACTTCATGAAAATGTTCAACTTTTTTGAAGCCCAAATACTTCATGAAAATGTTCAACTTTTTTGAAGCCGAATTTCTTCATGAATATATTCAACTTTTTTGAAGCCCAAATCCTTCATGAAAATTTTCAACTTTTTTGAAGCCCAAATACTTCATGAAAATGTTCAACTTTTTTGAAGCCGAATTTCTTCATGAATATATTCAACTTTTTTGAAGCCCAAATCCTTCATGAAAATTTTCAACTTTTTTGAAGCCCAAATACTTCATGAAAATATTCAACTTTTTTGAAGCCGAAATACTTCATGAATATATTGAACTTTTTTGAAGCCGAAATCCTTCATGAAAATTTTCAACTTTTTTGAAGCCCAAATCCTTCATGAAAATGTTCAACTTTTTTGAAGCCCAAATACTTCATGAATATTTTCAACTTTTTTGAAGCCCAATTTCTTCATGAAAATTTTCAACTTTTTTGAAGCCGAAATACTTCATGAAAATTTTCAACTTTTTTGAAGCCGAATTTCTTCTTGAAACTGTTCAACTTTTTTGAAGCCCAAATACTTCATGAAAATATTCAACTTTTTTGATGCCCAAATCCTTCATGAAAATTTTCAACTTTTTTGAAGCCCAAATACTTCAAGAAAATATTCAACTTTTTTGAAGCCGAATTTCTTCATGAAAATTTTCAACTTTTTTGAAGCCAAATTTCTTCATGAAAATTTTCAACTTTTTTGAAGCCCAAATTCTTCATGAAAATTTTCAACTTTTTTGAAGCCGAATTTCTTCATGAATATTTTCAACTTTTTTGAAGCCGAATTTCTTCATGAATATTTTCAACTTTTTTGAAGCCGAATTTCTTCATGAATATTTTCAGCTTTTTTGAAGCACAAATACTTCATGAAAATATTCAACTTTTTTGAAGCCGCAATACTTCATGAAAATTTTCAACTTTTTTGAAGCCGAATTTCTTCATGAAAATTTTCAACTTTTTTGAAGCCGAAATACTTCATGAAAATTTTCAACTTTTTTGAAGCCCAAATCATTCATGAAAATTTTCAACTTTTTTGAAGCCCAAATACTTCAAGAAAATTTTCAACTTTTTTGAAGCCGAATTTCTTCATGAAAATTTTCAACTTTTTTGAAGCCGAATTCCTTCATGAAAATTTTCAACTTTTTTGTAGCCGAATTTCTTCATGAAAATTTTCAACTTTTTTGAAGCCTAAATACTTCATGAAAATTTTCAACTTTTTTGAAGCCCAAATACTTCATGAAAATGTTCGACTTTTTTAAAGACGAAATCCTGTCGTGAAAATTTTCAACTTTTTTGAAGCCGAATTTCTTCATGAAAATTTTCAACTTTTTTGAAGCCGAATTTCTTCATTATAATTTTCAACTTTTTTGAAGCCGAATTTCTTCATGAATATTTTCAGCTTTTTTGAAGCACAAATACTTCATGAAAATATTCAACTTTTTTGAAGCCGCAATACTTCATGAAAATTTTCAACTTTTTTGAAGCCGAATTTCTTCATGAAAATTTTCAACTTTTTTGAAGCCGAAATATTTCATGAAAATTTTCAACTTTTTTGAAGCCCAAATCATTCATGAAAATTTTCAACTTTTTTGAAGCCCAAATACTTCATGAATATTTTCAACTTTTTTGAAGCCCAAATCCTTGATGAAAATTTTCAACTTTTTTGAAGCCCAAATACTTCAAGAAAATTTTCAACTTTTTTGAAGCCGAATTTCTTCATGAAAATTTTCAACTTTTTTGAAACCGAATTTCTTCATGAAAATTTTCAACTTTTTTGAAGCCGAATTTCTTCATGAAAATTTTCAACTTTTTTGAAGCCCAAATACTTCATGAAAATTTTCAACTTTTTTGAAGCCCAAATACTTCATGAAAATGTTCGACTTTTTTAAAGACGAAATCCTGTCGTGAAAATTTTCAACTTTTTTGAAGCCGAATTTCTTCATGAAAATTTTCAACTTTTTTGAAGCCCAAATACTTCATGAAAATTTTCAACTTTTTTGAAGCCGAATTTCTTCATGAATATTTTCAGCTTTTTTGAAGCACAAATACTTCATGAAAATGTTCAACTTTTTTGAAGCCGAATTTCTTCATGAATATATTCAACTTTTTTGAAGCCCAAATCCTTCATGAAAATTTTCAACTTTTTTGAAGCCCAAATACTTCATGAAAATGTTCAACTTTTTTGAAGCCGAATTTCTTCATGAATATATTCAACTTTTTTGAAGCCCAAATCCTTCATGAAAATTTTCAACTTTTTTGAAGCCCAAATACTTCATGAAAATATTCAACTTTTTTGAAGCCGAAATACTTCATGAATATATTGAACTTTTTTGAAGCCGAAATCCTTCATGAAAATTTTCAACTTTTTTGAAGCCCAAATCCTTCATGAAAATGTTCAACTTTTTTGAAGCCCAAATACTTCATGAATATTTTCAACTTTTTTGATGCCCAAATACTTCATGAATATATTCAACTTTTTTGAAGCCCAATTTCTTCATGAAAATTTTCAACTTTTTTGAAGCCGAAATACTTCATGAAAATTTTCAACTTTTTTGAAGCCGAATTTCTTCTTGAAAATGTTCAACTTTTTTGAAGCCCAAATACTTCATGAAAATATTAAACTTTTTTGATGCCCAAATCCTTCATGAAAATTTTCAACTTTTTTGAAGCCCAAATACTTCAAGAAAATATTCAACTTTTTTGAAGCCGAATTTCTTCAGGAAAATTTTCAACTTTTTTGAAGCCAAATTTCTTCATGAAAATTTTCAACTTTTTTGAAGCCCAAATTCTTCATGAAAATTTTCAACTTTTTTGAAGCCGAAATTCTTCATGAATATTTTCAACTTTTTTGAAGCCGAATTTCTTCATTATAATTTTCAACTTTTTTGAAGCCGAATTTCTTCATGAATATTTTCAGCTTTTTTGAAGCCCAAATACTTCATGAAAATATTCAACTTTTTTGAAGCCGCAATACTTCATGAAAATTTTCAACTTTTTTGAAGCCGAATTTCTTCATGAAAATTTTCAACTTTTTTGAAGCCGAAATACTTCATGAAAATTTTCAACTTTTTTGAAGCCCAAATCATTCATGAAAATTTTCAACTTTTTTGAAGCCCAAATACTTCATGAATATTTTCAACTTTTTTGAAGCCCAAATCCTTCATGAAAATTTTCAACTTTTTTGAAGCCGAATTCCTTCATGAAAATTTTCAACTTTTTTGTAGCCGAATTTCTTCATGAAAATTTTCAACTTTTTTGAAGCCCAAATACTTCATGAAAATTTTCAACTTTTTTGAAGCCCAAATACTTCATGAAAATGTTCGACTTTTTTAAAGACGAAATCCTGTCGTGAAAATTTTCAACTTTTTTGAAGCCGAATTTCTTCATGAAAATTTTCAACTTTTTTGAAGCCGAATTTCTTCATTATAATTTTCAACTTTTTTGAAGCCGAATTTCTTCATGAATATTTTCAGCTTTTTTGAAGCACAAATACTTCATGAAAATATTCAACTTTTTTGAAGCCGCAATACTTCATGAAAATTTTCAACTTTTTTGAAGCCGAATTTCTTCATGAAAATTTTCAACTTTTTTGAAGCCGAAATATTTCATGAAAATTTTCAACTTTTTTGAAGCCCAAATCATTCATGAAAATTTTCAACTTTTTTGAAGCCCAAATACTTCATGAATATTTTCAACTTTTTTGAAGCCCAAATCCTTGATGAAAATTTTCAACTTTTTTGAAGCCCAAATACTTCAAGAAAATTTTCAACTTTTTTGAAGCCGAATTTCTTCATGAAAATTTTCAACTTTTTTGAAACCGAATTTCTTCATGAAAATTTTCAACTTTTTTGAAGCCGAATTTCTTCATGAAAATTTTCAACTTTTTTGAAGCCCAAATACTTCATGAAAATTTTCAACTTTTTTGAAGCCCAAATACTTCATGAAAATGTTCGACTTTTTTAAAGACGAAATCCTGTCGTGAAAATTTTCAACTTTTTTGAAGCCGAATTTCTTCATGAAAATTTTCAACTTTTTTGAAGCCCAAATACTTCATGAAAATTTTCAACTTTTTTGAAGCCGAATTTCTTCATGAATATTTTCAGCTTTTTTGAAGCACAAATACTTCATGAAAATGTTCAACTTTTTTGAAGCCGAATTTCTTCATGAATATATTCAACTTTTTTGAAGCCCAAATCCTTCATGAAAATTTTCAACTTTTTTGAAGCCCAAATACTTCATGAAAATGTTCAACTTTTTTGAAGCCGAATTTCTTCATGAATATATTCAACTTTTTTGAAGCCCAAATCCTTCATGAAAATTTTCAACTTTTTTGAAGCCCAAATACTTCATGAAAATATTCAACTTTTTTGAAGCCGAAATACTTCATGAATATATTGAACTTTTTTGAAGCCGAAATCCTTCATGAAAATTTTCAACTTTTTTGAAGCCCAAATCCTTCATGAAAATGTTCAACTTTTTTGAAGCCCAAATACTTCATGAATATTTTCAACTTTTTTGATGCCCAAATACTTCATGAATATATTCAACTTTTTTGAAGCCCAATTTCTTCATGAAAATTTTCAACTTTTTTGAAGCCGAAATACTTCATGAAAATTTTCAACTTTTTTGAAGCCGAATTTCTTCTTGAAAATGTTCAACTTTTTTGAAGCCCAAATACTTCATGAAAATATTCAACTTTTTTGATGCCCAAATCCTTCATGAAAATTTTCAACTTTTTTGAAGCCCAAATACTTCAAGAAAATATTCAACTTTTTTGAAGCCGAATTTCTTCAGGAAAATTTTCAACTTTTTTGAAGCCAAATTTCTTCATGAAAATTTTCAACTTTTTTGAAGCCCAAATTCTTCATGAAAATTTTCAACTTTTTTGAAGCCGAATTTCTTCATGAATATTTTCAACTTTTTTGAAGCCGAATTTCTTCATTATAATTTTCAACTTTTTTGAAGCCGAATTTCTTCATGAATATTTTCAGCTTTTTTGAAGCCCAAATACTTCATGAAAATATTCAACTTTTTTGAAGCCGCAATACTTCATGAAAATTTTCAACTTTTTTGAAGCCGAATTTCTTCATGAAAATTTTCAACTTTTTTGAAGCCGAAATACTTCATGAAAATTTTCAACTTTTTTGAAGCCCAAATCATTCATGAAAATTTTCAACTTTTTTGAAGCCCAAATACTTCATGAATATTTTCAACTTTTTTGAAGCCCAAATCCTTCATGAAAATTTTCAACTTTTTTGAAGCCGAATTCCTTCATGAAAATTTTCAACTTTTTTGTAGCCGAATTTCTTCATGAAAATTTTCAACTTTTTTGAAGCCCAAATACTTCATGAAAATTTTCAACTTTTTTGAAGCCCAAATACTTCATGAAAATGTTCGACTTTTTTAAAGACGAAATCCTGTCGTGAAAATTTTCAACTTTTTTGAAGCCGAATTTCTTCATGAAAATTTTCAACTTTTTTGAAGCCGAATTTCTTCATTATAATTTTCAACTTTTTTGAAGCCGAATTTCTTCATGAATATTTTCAGCTTTTTTGAAGCACAAATACTTCATGAAAATATTCAACTTTTTTGAAGCCGCAATACTTCATGAAAATTTTCAACTTTTTTGAAGCCGAATTTCTTCATGAAAATTTTCAACTTTTTTGAAGCCGAAATACTTCATGAAAATTTTCAACTTTTTTGAAGCCCAAATCATTCATGAAAATTTTCAACTTTTTTGAAGCCCAAATACTTCATGAATATTTTCAACTTTTTTGAAGCCCAAATCCTTGATGAAAATTTTCAACTTTTTTGAAGCCCAAATACTTCAAGAAAATTTTCAACTTTTTTGAAGCCGAATTTCTTCATGAAAATTTTCAACTTTTTTGAAACCGAATTTCTTCATGAAAATTTTCAACTTTTTTGAAGCCGAATTTCTTCATGAAAATTTTCAACTTTTTTGAAGCCCAAATACTTCATGAAAATTTTCAACTTTTTTGAAGCCCAAATACTTCATGAAAATGTTCGACTTTTTTAAAGACGAAATCCTGTCGTGAAAATTTTCAACTTTTTTGAAGCCGAATTTCTTCATGAAAATTTTCAACTTTTTTGAAGCCGAATTTCTTCATGAAAATTTTCAACTTTTTTGAAGCCCAAATACTTCATGAAAATTTTCAACTTTTTTGAAGCCGAATTTCTTCATGAATATTTTCAGCTTTTTTGAAGCACAAATACTGCATGAAAATATTCAACTTTTTTGAAGCCGCAATACTTCATGAAAATTTTCAACTTTTTTGAAGCCGAATTTCTTCATGAAAATGTTCAACTTTTTTGAAGCCCAAATACTTCATGAATATTTTCAACTTTTTTGAAGCCCAAATCCTTCATGAAAATTTTCAACTTTTTTGAAGCCCAAATACTTTAAGAAAATTTTCAACTTTTTGGAAGCCGAATTTCTTCATGAAAATTTTCAACTTTTTTGAAGCCGAATTTCTTCATGAAAATTTTCAACTTTTTTGAAGCCCAAATACTTCAAGAATATTTTCAACTTTTTTGATGCCCAAATCCTTCATGAAAATGTTCAACTTTTTTGAAGCCCAAATACTTCATGAATATTTTCAACTTTTTTGATGCCCAAATCCTTCATGAAAATGTTCAACTTTTTTGAAGCCCAAATACTTTAAGAAAATTTTCAACTTTTTTGAAGCCGAATTTCTTCATGAAAATTTTCAACTTTTTTGAAGCTGAATTTCTTCATGAAAATTTTCAACTTTTTTGAAGCCAAATTTCTTCATGAAAATTTTCAACTTTTTTGAAGCCGAATTTCTTCTTGAAAATGTTCAACTTTTTTGAAGCCCAAATACTTCATGAATATTTTCAACTTTTTTGATGCCCAAATCCTTCATGAAAATTTTCAACTTTTTTGAAGCCCAAATACTTCAAGAAAATATTCAACTTTTTTGAATCCGAATTTCTTCATGAAAATTTTCAACTTTTTTGAAGCCAAATTTCTTCATGAAAATTTTCAACTTTTTTGAAGCCCAAATTCTTCATGAAAATTTTCAACTTTTTTGAAGCCGAATTTCTTCATGAATATTTTCAACTTTTTTGAAGCCGAATTTCTTCATTATAATTTTCAACTTTTTTGAAGCCGAATTTCTTCATGAATATTTTCAGCTTTTTTGAAGCCCAAATACTTTATGAATATTTTCAACTTTTTTGAAGCCCAAATACTTCATGAAAATATTCAACTTTTTTGATGCCCAAATCCTTCATGAAAATTTTCAACTTTTTTGAAGCCCAAATACTTCAAGAAAATATTCAACTTTTTTGAAGCCCAAATCCTTCATGAAAATTTTCAACTTTTTTGAAGCCCAAATACTTCATGAATATATTCAACTTTTTTGAAGCCGAAATCCTTCATGAAAATTTTCAACTTTTTTGAAGCCCAAATCCTTCATGAAAATGTTCAACTTTTTTGAAGCCCAAATACTTTATGAATATTTTCAACTTTTTTGATGCCCAAATACTTCATGAATATATTCAACTTTTTTGAAGCCCAATTTCTTCATGAAAATTTTCAACTTTTTTGAAGCCGAAATACTTCATGAAAATTTTCAACTTTTTTGAAGCCGAATTTCTTCTTGAAAATGTTCAACTTTTTTGAAGCCCAAATCCTTCATGAAAATGTTCAACTTTTTTGAAGCCCAAATACTTCATGAAAATTTTCAACTTTTTTGAAGCCCAAATACTTCATGAAAATATTCAACTTTTTTGAAGCCGAATTTCTTCATGAATATATTCAACTTTTTTGAAGCCCAAATCCTTCATGAAAATTTTCAACTTTTTTGAAGCCCAAATCCTTCATGAAAATGTTCAACTTTTTTGAAGCCCAAATGCTTCATGAATATATTCAACTTTTTTGAAGCCCAAATACTTCATGAAAATTTTCAACTTTTTTGAAGCCCAAATACTTCATGAAAATGTTCAACTTTTTTGAAGCCCAAATACTTCATGAAAATGTTCAACTTTTTTGAAGCCGAATTTCTTCATGAATATATTCAACTTTTTTGAAGCCCAAATCCTTCATGAAAATTTTCAACTTTTTTGAAGCCCAAATACTTCATGAAAATGTTCAACTTTTTTGAAGCCGAATTTCTTCATGAATATATTCAACTTTTTTGAAGCCCAAATCCTTCATGAAAATTTTCAACTTTTTTGAAGCCCAAATACTTCATGAAAATATTCAACTTTTTTGAAGCCGAAATACTTCATGAATATATTGAACTTTTTTGAAGCCGAAATCCTTCATGAAAATTTTCAACTTTTTTGAAGCCCAAATCCTTCATGAAAATGTTCAACTTTTTTGAAGCCCAAATACTTCATGAATATTTTCAACTTTTTTGAAGCCCAATTTCTTCATGAAAATTTTCAACTTTTTTGAAGCCGAAATACTTCATGAAAATTTTCAACTTTTTTGAAGCCGAATTTCTTCTTGAAACTGTTCAACTTTTTTGAAGCCCAAATACTTCATGAAAATATTCAACTTTTTTGATGCCCAAATCCTTCATGAAAATTTTCAACTTTTTTGAAGCCCAAATACTTCAAGAAAATATTCAACTTTTTTGAAGCCGAATTTCTTCATGAAAATTTTCAACTTTTTTGAAGCCAAATTTCTTCATGAAAATTTTCAACTTTTTTGAAGCCCAAATTCTTCATGAAAATTTTCAACTTTTTTGAAGCCGAATTTCTTCATGAATATTTTCAACTTTTTTGAAGCCGAATTTCTTCATGAATATTTTCAACTTTTTTGAAGCCGAATTTCTTCATGAATATTTTCAGCTTTTTTGAAGCACAAATACTTCATGAAAATATTCAACTTTTTTGAAGCCGCAATACTTCATGAAAATTTTCAACTTTTTTGAAGCCGAATTTCTTCTTGAAAATGTTCAACTTTTTTGAAGCCCAAATCCTTCATGAAAATGTTCAACTTTTTTGAAGCCAAATTTCTTCATGAAAATTTTCAACTTTTTTGAAGCCCAAATTCTTCATGAAAATTTTCAACTTTTTTGAAGCCGAATTTCTTCATGAATATTTTCAACTTTTTTGAAGCCGAATTTCTTCATTATAATTTTCAACTTTTTTGAAGCCGAATTTCTTCATGAATATTTTCAGCTTTTTTGAAGCCCAAATACTTTATGAATATTTTCAACTTTTTTGAAGCCCAAATACTTCATGAAAATATTCAACTTTTTTGATGCCCAAATCCTTCATGAAAATTTTCAACTTTTTTGAAGCCCAAATACTTCAAGAAAATATTCAACTTTTTTGAAGCCCAAATCCTTCATGAAAATTTTCAACTTTTTTGAAGCCCAAATACTTCATGAATATATTCAACTTTTTTGAAGCCGAAATCCTTCATGAAAATTTTCAACTTTTTTGAAGCCCAAATCCTTCATGAAAATGTTCAACTTTTTTGAAGCCCAAATACTTTATGAATATTTTCAACTTTTTTGATGCCCAAATACTTCATGAATATATTCAACTTTTTTGAAGCCCAATTTCTTCATGAAAATTTTCAACTTTTTTGAAGCCGAAATACTTCATGAAAATTTTCAACTTTTTTGAAGCCGAATTTCTTCTTGAAAATGTTCAACTTTTTTGAAGCCCAAATCCTTCATGAAAATGTTCAACTTTTTTGAAGCCCAAATACTTCATGAAAATTTTCAACTTTTTTGAAGCCCAAATACTTCATGAAAATATTCAACTTTTTTGAAGCCGAATTTCTTCATGAATATATTCAACTTTTTTGAAGCCCAAATCCTTCATGAAAATTTTCAACTTTTTTGAAGCCCAAATCCTTCATGAAAATGTTCAACTTTTTTGAAGCCCAAATGCTTCATGAATATATTCAACTTTTTTGAAGCCCAAATACTTCATGAAAATTTTCAACTTTTTTGAAGCCCAAATACTTCATGAAAATGTTCAACTTTTTTGAAGCCCAAATACTTCATGAAAATGTTCAACTTTTTTGAAGCCGAATTTCTTCATGAATATATTCAACTTTTTTGAAGCCCAAATCCTTCATGAAAATTTTCAACTTTTTTGAAGCCCAAATACTTCATGAAAATGTTCAACTTTTTTGAAGCCGAATTTCTTCATGAATATATTCAACTTTTTTGAAGCCCAAATCCTTCATGAAAATTTTCAACTTTTTTGAAGCCCAAATACTTCATGAAAATATTCAACTTTTTTGAAGCCGAAATACTTCATGAATATATTGAACTTTTTTGAAGCCGAAATCCTTCATGAAAATTTTCAACTTTTTTGAAGCCCAAATCCTTCATGAAAATGTTCAACTTTTTTGAAGCCCAAATACTTCATGAATATTTTCAACTTTTTTGAAGCCCAATTTCTTCATGAAAATTTTCAACTTTTTTGAAGCCGAAATACTTCATGAAAATTTTCAACTTTTTTGAAGCCGAATTTCTTCTTGAAACTGTTCAACTTTTTTGAAGCCCAAATACTTCATGAAAATATTCAACTTTTTTGATGCCCAAATCCTTCATGAAAATTTTCAACTTTTTTGAAGCCCAAATACTTCAAGAAAATATTCAACTTTTTTGAAGCCGAATTTCTTCATGAAAATTTTCAACTTTTTTGAAGCCAAATTTCTTCATGAAAATTTTCAACTTTTTTGAAGCCCAAATTCTTCATGAAAATTTTCAACTTTTTTGAAGCCGAATTTCTTCATGAATATTTTCAACTTTTTTGAAGCCGAATTTCTTCATGAATATTTTCAACTTTTTTGAAGCCGAATTTCTTCATGAATATTTTCAGCTTTTTTGAAGCACAAATACTTCATGAAAATATTCAACTTTTTTGAAGCCGCAATACTTCATGAAAATTTTCAACTTTTTTGAAGCCGAATTTCTTCTTGAAAATGTTCAACTTTTTTGAAGCCCAAATCCTTCATGAAAATGTTCAACTTTTTTGAAGCCCAAATACTTCATGAAAATTTTCAACTTTTTTGAAGCCCAAATACTTCATGAAAATATTCAACTTTTTTGAAGCCGAATTTCTTCATGAATATATTCAACTTTTTTGAAGCCCAAATCCTTCATGAAAATTTTCAACTTTTTTGAAGCCCAAATCCTTCATGAAAATGTTCAACTTTTTTGAAGCCCAAATGCTTCATGAATATATTCAACTTTTTTGAAGCCCAAATACTTCATGAAAATTTTCAACTTTTTTGAAGCCCAAATACTTCATGAAAATGTTCAACTTTTTTGAAGCCCAAATACTTCATGAAAATGTTCAACTTTTTTGAAGCCGAATTTCTTCATGAATATATTCAACTTTTTTGAAGCCCAAATCCTTCATGAAAATTTTCAACTTTTTTGAAGCCCAAATACTTCATGAAAATGTTCAACTTTTTTGAAGCCGAATTTCTTCATGAATATATTCAACTTTTTTGAAGCCCAAATCCTTCATGAAAATTTTCAACTTTTTTGAAGCCCAAATACTTCATGAAAATATTCAACTTTTTTGAAGCCGAAATACTTCATGAATATATTGAACTTTTTTGAAGCCGAAATCCTTCATGAAAATTTTCAACTTTTTTGAAGCCCAAATCCTTCATGAAAATGTTCAACTTTTTTGAAGCCCAAATACTTCATGAATATTTTCAACTTTTTTGAAGCCCAATTTCTTCATGAAAATTTTCAACTTTTTTGAAGCCGAAATACTTCATGAAAATTTTCAACTTTTTTGAAGCCGAATTTCTTCTTGAAACTGTTCAACTTTTTTGAAGCCCAAATACTTCATGAAAATATTCAACTTTTTTGATGCCCAAATCCTTCATGAAAATTTTCAACTTTTTTGAAGCCCAAATACTTCAAGAAAATATTCAACTTTTTTGAAGCCGAATTTCTTCATGAAAATTTTCAACTTTTTTGAAGCCAAATTTCTTCATGAAAATTTTCAACTTTTTTGAAGCCCAAATTCTTCATGAAAATTTTCAACTTTTTTGAAGCCGAATTTCTTCATGAATATTTTCAACTTTTTTGAAGCCGAATTTCTTCATGAATATTTTCAACTTTTTTGAAGCCGAATTTCTTCATGAATATTTTCAGCTTTTTTGAAGCACAAATACTTCATGAAAATATTCAACTTTTTTGAAGCCGCAATACTTCATGAAAATTTTCAACTTTTTTGAAGCCGAATTTCTTCATGAAAATTTTCAACTTTTTTGAAGCCGAAATACTTCATGAAAATTTTCAACTTTTTTGAAGCCCAAATCATTCATGAAAATTTTCAACTTTTTTGAAGCCCAAATACTTCAAGAAAATTTTCAACTTTTTTGAAGCCGAATTTCTTCATGAAAATTTTCAACTTTTTTGAAGCCGAATTCCTTCATGAAAATTTTCAACTTTTTTGAAGCCGAATTTCTTCATGAAAATTTTCAACTTTTTTGAAGCCCAAATACTTCATGAAAATTTTCAACTTTTTTGAAGCCCAAATACTTCATGAAAATGTTCGACTTTTTTAAAGACGAAATCCTGTCGTGAAAATTTTCAACTTTTTTGAAGCCGAATTTCTTCATGAAAATTTTCAACTTTTTTGAAGCCGAATTTCTTCATTATAATTTTCAACTTTTTTGAAGCCGAATTTCTTCATGAATATTTTCAGCTTTTTTGAAGCACAAATACTTCATGAAAATATTCAACTTTTTTGAAGCCGCAATACTTCATGAAAATTTTCAACTTTTTTGAAGCCGAATTTCTTCATGAAAATTTTCAACTTTTTTGAAGCCGAAATATTTCATGAAAATTTTCAACTTTTTTGAAGCCCAAATCATTCATGAAAATTTTCAACTTTTTTGAAGCCCAAATACTTCATGAATATTTTCAACTTTTTTGAAGCCCAAATCCTTGATGAAAATTTTCAACTTTTTTGAAGCCCAAATACTTCAAGAAAATTTTCAACTTTTTTGAAGCCGAATTTCTTCATGAAAATTTTCAACTTTTTTGAAACCGAATTTCTTCATGAAAATTTTCAACTTTTTTGAAGCCGAATTTCTTCATGAAAATTTTCAACTTTTTTGAAGCCCAAATACTTCATGAAAATTTTCAACTTTTTTGAAGCCCAAATACTTCATGAAAATGTTCGACTTTTTTAAAGACGAAATCCTGTCGTGAAAATTTTCAACTTTTTTGAAGCCGAATTTCTTCATGAATATTTTCAGCTTTTTTGAAGCACAAATACTGCATGAAAATATTCAACTTTTTTGAAGCCGCAATACTTCATGAAAATTTTCAACTTTTTTGAAGCCGAATTTCTTCATGAAAATGTTCAACTTTTTTGAAGCCCAAATACTTCATGAATATTTTCAACTTTTTTGAAGCCCAAATCCTTCATGAAAATTTTCAACTTTTTTGAAGCCCAAATACTTTAATAAAATTTTCAACTTTTTGGAAGCCGAATTTCTTCATGAAAATTTTCAACTTTTTTGAAGCCGAATTTCTTCATGAAAATTTTCAACTTTTTTGAAGCCCAAATACTTCAAGAATATTTTCAACTTTTTTGATGCCCAAATCCTTCATGAAAATGTTCAACTTTTTTGAAGCCCAAATACTTCATGAATATTTTCAACTTTTTTGATGCCCAAATCCTTCATGAAAATGTTCAACTTTTTTGAAGCCCAAATACTTTAAGAAAATTTTCAACTTTTTTGAAGCCGAATTTCTTCATGAAAATTTTCAACTTTTTTGAAGCTGAATTTCTTCATGAAAATTTTCAACTTTTTTGAAGCCAAATTTCTTCATGAAAATTTTCAACTTTTTTGAAGCCGAATTTCTTCTTGAAAATGTTCAACTTTTTTGAAGCCCAAATACTTCATGAATATTTTCAACTTTTTTGATGCCCAAATCCTTCATGAAAATTTTCAACTTTTTTGAAGCCCAAATACTTCAAGAAAATATTCAACTTTTTTGAAGCCGAATTTCTTCATGAAAATTTTCAACTTTTTTGAAGCCAAATTTCTTCATGAAAATTTTCAACTTTTTTGAAGCCCAAATTCTTCATGAAAATTTTCAACTTTTTTGAAGCCGAATTTCTTCATGAATATTTTCAACTTTTTTGAAGCCGAATTTCTTCATTATAATTTTCAACTTTTTTGAAGCCGAATTTCTTCATGAATATTTTCAGCTTTTTTGAAGCCCAAATACTTTATGAATATTTTCAACTTTTTTGATGCCCAAATACTTCATGAATATATTCAACTTTTTTGAAGCCCAATTTCTTCATGAAAATTTTCAACTTTTTTGAAGCCGAAATACTTCATGAAAATTTTCAACTTTTTTGAAGCCAAATTTCTTCTTGAAAATGTTAAACTTTTTTGAAGCCCAAATCCTTCATGAAAATGTTCAACTTTTTTGAAGCCCAAATACTTCATGAAAATTTTCAACTTTTTTGAAGCCCAAATACTTCATGAAAATATTCAACTTTTTTGAAGCCGAATTTCTTCATGAATATATTCAACTTTTTTGAAGCCCAAATCCTTCATGAAAATGTTCAACTTTTTTGAAGCCCAAATGCTTCATGAATATATTCAACTTTTTTGAAGCCCAAATACTTCATGAAAATTTTCAACTTTTTTGAAGCCCAAATACTTCATGAAAATGTTCAACTTTTTTGAAGCCCAAATACTTCATGAAAATGTTCAACTTTTTTGAAGCCGAATTTCTTCATGAATATATTCAACTTTTTTGAAGCCCAAATCCTTCATGAAAATTTTCAACTTTTTTGAAGCCCAAATACTTCATGAAAATGTTCAACTTTTTTGAAGCCGAATTTCTTCATGAATATATTCAACTTTTTTGAAGCCCAAATCCTTCATGAAAATTTTCAACTTTTTTGAAGCCCAAATACTTCATGAAAATATTCAACTTTTTTGAAGCCGAAATACTTCATGAATATATTGAACTTTTTTGAAGCCGAAATCCTTCATGAAAATTTTCAACTTTTTTGAAGCCCAAATCCTTCATTAAAATGTTCAACTTTTTTGAAGCCCAAATACTTCATGAATATTTTCAACTTTTTTGATGCCCAAATACTTCATGAATATATTCAACTTTTTTGAAGCCCAATTTCTTCATGAAAATTTTCAACTTTTTTGAAACCGAAATACTTCATGAAAATTTTCAAATTTTTTGAAGCCGAATTTCTTCTTGAAAATGTTCAACTTTTTTGAAGCCCAAATACTTCATGAAAATATTCAACTTTTTTGATGCCCAAATCCTTCATGAAAATTTTCAACTTTTTTGAAGCCCAAATACTTCAAGAAAATATTCAACTTTTTTGAAGCCGAATTTCTTCAGGAAAATTTTCAACTTTTTTGAAGCCAAATTTCTTCATGAAAATTTTCAACTTTTTTGAAGCCCAAATTCTTCATGAAAATTTTCAACTTTTTTGAAGCCGAATTTCTTCATGAATATTTTCAACTTTTTTGAAGCTGAATTTCTTCATTATAATTTTCAACTTTTTTGAAGCCGAATTTCTTCATGAATATTTTCAGCTTTTTTGAAGCACAAATACTTCATGAAAATATTCAACTTTTTTGAAGCCGCAATACTTCATGAAAATTTTCAACTTTTTTGAAGCCGAATTTCTTCATGAAAATTTTCAACTTTTTTGAAGCCGAAATACTTCATGAAAATTTTCAACTTTTTTGAAGCCCAAATCATTCATGAAAATTTTCAACTTTTTTGAAGCCCAAATACTTCATGAATATTTTCAACTTTTTTGAAGCCCAAATCCTTCATGAAAATTTTCAACTTTTTTGAAGCCCAAATACTTCAAGAAAATTTTCAACTTTTTTGAAGCCGAATTTCTTCATGAAAATTTTCAACTTTTTTGAAGCCGAATTCCTTCATGAAAATTTTCAACTTTTTTGTAGCCGAATTTCTTCATGAAAATTTTCAACTTTTTTGAAGCCCAAATACTTCATGAAAATTTTCAACTTTTTTGAAGCCCAAATACTTCATGAAAATGTTTGACTTTTTTAAAGACGAAATCCTGTCGTGAAAATTTTCAACTTTTTTGAAGCCGAATTTCTTCATGAAAATTTTCAACTTTTTTGAAGCCGAATTTCTTCATTATAATTTTCAACTTTTTTGAAGCCGAATTTCTTCATGAATATTTTCAGCTTTTTTGAAGCACAAATACTTCATGAAAATATTCAACTTTTTTGAAGCCGCAATACTTCATGAAAATTTTCAACTTTTTTGAAGCCGAATTTCTTCATGAAAATTTTCAACTTTTTTGAAGCCGAAATACTTCATGAAAATTTTCAACTTTTTTGAAGCCCAAATCATTCATGAAAATTTTCAACTTTTTTGAAGCCCAAATACTTCATGAATATTTTCAACTTTTTTGAAGCCCAAATCCTTGATGAAAATTTTCAACTTTTTTGAAGCCCAAATACTTCAAGAAAATTTTCAACTTTTTTGAAGCCGAATTTCTTCATGAAAATTTTCAACTTTTTTGAAGCCAAATTTCTTCATGAAAATTTTCAACTTTTTTGAAGCCCAAATACTTCATGAAAATTTTCAACTTTTTTGAAGCCCAAATACTTCATGAAAATGTTCGACTTTTTTAAAGACGAAATCCTGTCGTGAAAATTTTCAACTTTTTTGAAGCCGAATTTCTTCATGAAAATTTTCAACTTTTTTGAAGCCGAATTTCTTCATGAAAATTTTCAACTTTTTTGAAGCCCAAATACTTCATGAAAATTTTCAACTTTTTTGAAGCCGAATTTCTTCATGAATATTTTCAGCTTTTGTGAAGCACAAATACTTCATGAAAATATTCAACTTTTTTGAAGCCGCAATACTTCATGAAAATTTAAAACTTTTTTGAAGCCGAATTTCTTCATGAAAATGTTCAACTTTTTTGAAGCCCAAATACTTCATGAATATTTTCAACTTTTTTGAAGCCCAAATCCTTCATGAAAATTTTCAACTTTTTTGAAGCCCAAATACTTTAAGAAAATTTTCAACTTTTTTGAAGCCGAATTTCTTCATGAAAATTTTCAACTTTTTTGAAGCCGAATTTCTTCATGAAAATTTTCAACTTTTTTGAAGCCCAAATACTTCAAGAATATTTTCAACTTTTTTGATGCCCAAATCCTTCATGAAAATGTTCAACTTTTTTGAAGCCCAAATACTTCATGAATATTTTCAACTTTTTTGATGCCCAAATCCTTCATGAAAATGTTCAACTTTTTTGAAGCCCAAATACTTTAAGAAAATTTTCAACTTTTTTGAAGCCGAATTTCTTCATGAAAATTTTCAACTTTTTTGAAGCTGAATTTCTTCATGAAAATTTTCAACTTTTTTGAAGCCAAATTTCTTCATGAAAATTTTCAACTTTTTTGAAGCCGAATTTCTTCTTGAAAATGTTCAACTTTTTTGAAGCCCAAATACTTCATGAATATTTTCAACTTTTTTGATGCCCAAATCCTTCATGAAAATTTTCAACTTTTTTGAAGCCCAAATACTTCAAGAAAATATTCAACTTTTTTGAAGCCGAATTTCTTCATGAAAATTTTCAACTTTTTTGAAGCCAAATTTCTTCATGAAAATTTTCAACTTTTTTGAAGCCGAATTTCTTCATTATAATTTTCAACTTTTTTGAAGCCGAATTTCTTCATGAATATTTTCAGCTTTTTTGAATCACAAATACTTCATGAAAATATTCAACTTTTTTGAAGCCGCAATACTTCATGAAAATTTTCAACTTTTTTGAAGCCGAATTTCTTCATGAAAATTTTCAACTTTTTTGAAGCCGAAATACTTCATGAAAATTTTCAACTTTTTTGAAGCCCAAATCATTCATGAAAATTTTCAACTTTTTTGAAGCCCAAATACTTCATGAATATTTTCAACTTTTTTGAAGCCCAAATCCTTCATGAAAATTTTCAACTTTTTTGAAGCCCAAATACTTCAAGAAAATTTTCAACTTTTTTGAAGCCGAATTTCTTCATGAAAATTTTCAACTTTTTTGAAGCCGAATTTCTTCATGAAAATTTTCAACTTTTTTGAAGCCCAAACACATCATGAAAATTTTCAACTTTTTTGAAGCCCAAATACTTCATGAAAATGTTCGACTTTTTTAAAGACGAAATCCTGTCGTGAAAATTTTCAACTTTTTTGAAGTCGAATTTCTTCATGAAAATTTTCAACGTTTTTGAAGCCGAATTTCTTCATGAATATTTTCAACTTTTTTGAAGCCGAATTTCTTCATTATAATTTTCAACTTTTTTGAAGCCGAATTTCTTCATGAATATTTTCAGCTTTTTTGAAGCACAAATACTTCATGAAAATATTCAACTTTTTTGAAGCCGCAATACTTCATGAAAATTTTCAACTTTTTTGAAGCCGATTTTCTTCATGAAAATTTTCAACTTTTTTGAAGCCGAAATTCTTCATGAATATTTTCAGCTTTTGTGAAGCACAAATACTTCATGAAAATATTCAACTTTTTTGAAGCCGCAATACTTCATGAAAATTTAAAACTTTTTTGAAGCCGAATTTCTTCATGAAAATGTTCAACTTTTTTGAAGCCCAAATACTTCATGAATATTTTCAACTTTTTTGAAGCCCAAATCCTTCATGAAAATTTTCAACTTTTTTGAAGCCCAAATACTTTAAGAAAATTTTCAACTTTTTTGAAGCCGAATTTCTTCATGAAAATTTTCAACTTTTTTGAAGCCGAATTTCTTCATGAAAATTTTCAACTTTTTTGAAGCCCAAATACTTCAAGAATATTTTCAACTTTTTTGATGCCCAAATCCTTCATGAAAATGTTCAACTTTTTTGAAGCCCAAATACTTCATGAATATTTTCAACTTTTTTGATGCCCAAATCCTTCATGAAAATGTTCAACTTTTTTGAAGCCCAAATACTTTAAGAAAATTTTCAACTTTTTTGAAGCCGAATTTCTTCATGAAAATTTTCAACTTTTTTGAAGCTGAATTTCTTCATGAAAATTTTCAACTTTTTTGAAGCCAAATTTCTTCATGAAAATTTTCAACTTTTTTGAAGCCGAATTTCTTCTTGAAAATGTTCAACTTTTTTGAAGCCCAAATACTTCATGAATATTTTCAACTTTTTTGATGCCCAAATCCTTCATGAAAATTTTCAACTTTTTTGAAGCCCAAATACTTCAAGAAAATATTCAACTTTTTTGAAGCCGAATTTCTTCATGAAAATTTTCAACTTTTTTGAAGCCAAATTTCTTCATGAAAATTTTCAACTTTTTTGAAGCCGAATTTCTTCATTATAATTTTCAACTTTTTTGAAGCCGAATTTCTTCATGAATATTTTCAGCTTTTTTGAATCACAAATACTTCATGAAAATATTCAACTTTTTTGAAGCCGCAATACTTCATGAAAATTTTCAACTTTTTTGAAGCCGAATTTCTTCATGAAAATTTTCAACTTTTTTGAAGCCGAAATACTTCATGAAAATTTTCAACTTTTTTGAAGCCCAAATCATTCATGAAAATTTTCAACTTTTTTGAAGCCCAAATACTTCATGAATATTTTCAACTTTTTTGAAGCCCAAATCCTTCATGAAAATTTTCAACTTTTTTGAAGCCCAAATACTTCAAGAAAATTTTCAACTTTTTTGAAGCCGAATTTCTTCATGAAAATTTTCAACTTTTTTGAAGCCGAATTTCTTCATGAAAATTTTCAACTTTTTTGAAGCCCAAACACATCATGAAAATTTTCAACTTTTTTGAAGCCCAAATACTTCATGAAAATGTTCGACTTTTTTAAAGACGAAATCCTGTCGTGAAAATTTTCAACTTTTTTGAAGTCGAATTTCTTCATGAAAATTTTCAACGTTTTTGAAGCCGAATTTCTTCATGAATATTTTCAACTTTTTTGAAGCCGAATTTCTTCATTATAATTTTCAACTTTTTTGAAGCCGAATTTCTTCATGAATATTTTCAGCTTTTTTGAAGCACAAATACTTCATGAAAATATTCAACTTTTTTGAAGCCGCAATACTTCATGAAAATTTTCAACTTTTTTGAAGCCGATTTTCTTCATGAAAATTTTCAACTTTTTTGAAGCCGAAATACTTCATGAAAATTTTCAACTTTTTTGAAGCCCAAATCATTCATGAAAATTTTCAACTTTTTTGAAGCCCAAATACTTCATGAATATTTTCAACTTTTTTGAAGCCCAAATCCTTCATGAAAATTTTCAACTTTTTTGAAGCCCAAATACTTCAAGAAAATTTTCAACTTTTTTGAAGCCGAATTTCTTCATGAAAATTTTCAACTTTTTTGAAGCCGAATTTCTTCATGAAAATTTTCAACTTTTTTGAAGCCCAAATACTTCAAGAATATTTTCAACTTTTTTGATGCCCAAATCCTTCATGAAAATGTTCAACTTTTTTGAAGCCCAAATACTTCATGAATATTTTCAACTTTTTTGATGCCCAAATCCTTCATGAAAATGTTCAACTTTTTTGAAGCCCAAATACTTTAAGAAAATTTTCAACTTTTTTGAAGCCGAATTTCTTCATGAAAATTTTCAACTTTTTTGAAGCTGAATTTCTTCATGAAAATTTTCAACTTTTTTGAAGCCAAATTTCTTCATGAAAATTTTCAACTTTTTTGAAGCCGAATTTCTTCTTGAAAATGTTCAACTTTTTTGAAGCCCAAATACTTCATGAATATTTTCAACTTTTTTGATGCCCAAATCCTTCATGAAAATTTTCAACTTTTTTGAAGCCCAAATACTTCAAGAAAATATTCAACTTTTTTGAAGCCGAATTTCTTCATGAAAATTTTCAACTTTTTTGAAGCCAAATTTCTTCATGAAAATTTTCAACTTTTTTGAAGCCGAATTTCTTCATTATAATTTTCAACTTTTTTGAAGCCGAATTTCTTCATGAAAATTTTCAACTTTTTTGAAGCCGAATTTCTTCATGAAAATTTTCAACTTTTTTGAAGCCCAAATACTTCAAGAATATTTTCAACTTTTTTGATGCCCAAATCCTTCATGAAAATGTTCAACTTTTTTGAAGCCCAAATACTTCATGAATATTTTCAACTTTTTTGATGCCCAAATCCTTCATGAAAATGTTCAACTTTTTTGAAGCCCAAATACTTTAAGAAAATTTTCAACTTTTTTGAAGCCGAATTTCTTCATGAAAATTTTCAACTTTTTTGAAGCTGAATTTCTTCATGAAAATTTTCAACTTTTTTGAAGCCAAATTTCTTCATGAAAATTTTCAACTTTTTTGAAGCCGAATTTCTTCTTGAAAATGTTCAACTTTTTTGAAGCCCAAATACTTCATGAATATTTTCAACTTTTTTGATGCCCAAATCCTTCATGAAAATTTTCAACTTTTTTGAAGCCCAAATACTTCAAGAAAATATTCAACTTTTTTGAAGCCGAATTTCTTCATGAAAATTTTCAACTTTTTTGAAGCCAAATTTCTTCATGAAAATTTTCAACTTTTTTGAAGCCGAATTTCTTCATTATAATTTTCAACTTTTTTGAAGCCGAATTTCTTCATGAATATTTTCAGCTTTTTTGAATCACAAATACTTCATGAAAATATTCAACTTTTTTGAAGCCGCAATACTTCATGAAAATTTTCAACTTTTTTGAAGCCGAATTTCTTCATGAAAATTTTCAACTTTTTTGAAGCCGAAATACTTCATGAAAATTTTCAACTTTTTTGAAGCCCAAATCATTCATGAAAATTTTCAACTTTTTTGAAGCCCAAATACTTCATGAATATTTTCAACTTTTTTGAAGCCCAAATCCTTCATGAAAATTTTCAACTTTTTTGAAGCCCAAATACTTCAAGAAAATTTTCAACTTTTTTGAAGCCGAATTTCTTCATGAAAATTTTCAACTTTTTTGAAGCCGAATTTCTTCATGAAAATTTTCAACTTTTTTGAAGCCCAAACACATCATGAAAATTTTCAACTTTTTTGAAGCCCAAATACTTCATGAAAATGTTCGACTTTTTTAAAGACGAAATCCTGTCGTGAAAATTTTCAACTTTTTTGAAGTCGAATTTCTTCATGAAAATTTTCAACGTTTTTGAAGCCGAATTTCTTCATGAATATTTTCAACTTTTTTGAAGCCGAATTTCTTCATTATAATTTTCAACTTTTTTGAAGCCGAATTTCTTCATGAATATTTTCAGCTTTTTTGAAGCACAAATACTTCATGAAAATATTCAACTTTTTTGAAGCCGCAATACTTCATGAAAATTTTCAACTTTTTTGAAGCCGATTTTCTTCATGAAAATTTTCAACTTTTTTGAAGCCGAAATACTTCATGAAAATTTTCAACTTTTTTGAAGCCCAAATCATTCATGAAAATTTTCAACTTTTTTGAAGCCCAAATACTTCATGAATATTTTCAACTTTTTTGAAGCCCAAATCCTTCATGAAAATTTTCAACTTTTTTGAAGCCCAAATACTTCAAGAAAATTTTCAACTTTTTTGAAGCCGAATTTCTTCATGAAAATTTTCAACTTTTTTGAAGCCGAATTTCTTAATGAAAATTTTCAACTTTTTTGAAGCCCAAATACTTCAAGAATATTTTCAACTTTTTTGATGCCCAAATCCTTCATGAAAATGTTCAACTTTTTTGAAGCCCAAATACTTCATGAATATTTTCAACTTTTTTGATGCCCAAATCCTTCATGAAAATGTTCAACTTTTTTGAAGCCCAAATACTTTAAGAAAATTTTCAACTTTTTTGAAGCCGAATTTCTTCATGAAAATTTTCAACTTTTTTGAAGCTGAATTTCTTCATGAAAATTTTCAACTTTTTTGAAGCCCAAATACTTCATGAAAATTTTTAACTTTATTGAAGCCGAATTTCTTCATGAATATTTTCAACTTTTTTGAAGCAGAATTTCTTCATTATAATTTTCAAATTTTTAGAAGCCGAATTTCTTCATGAATATTTTCAACTTTTTTGAAGCCGAATTTCTTCATGGAAATTTTAAACTTTTTTGAAGCCGAATTTCTTCCTGAATATTTTCAACTTTTTTGAAGCCCAAATACTTCATGAAAATGTTCAACTTTTTTGAAGCCCAAATACTTCATGAAAATGTTCAACTTTTTTGAAGCCGAATTTCTTCATGAATATATTCAACTTTTTTGAAGCCCAAATCCTTCATGAAAATTTTCAACTTTTTTGAAGCCCAAATACTTCATGAAAATGTTCAACTTTTTTGAAGCCGAATTTCTTCATGAATATATTCAACTTTTTTGAAGCCCAAATCCTTCATGAAAATTTTCAACTTTTTTGAAGCCCAAATACTTCATGAAAATATTCAACTTTTTTGAAGCCGAAATACTTCATGAATATTTTCAACTTTTTTGAAGCCCAAATACTTCAAGAAAATATTCAACTTTTTTGAAGCCGAATTTCTTCATGAAAATTTTCAACTTTTTTGAAGCCGAATTTCTTCATGAAAATTTTCAACTTTTTTGAAGCCCAAATTCTTCATGAAAATTTTCAACTTTTTTGAAGCCCAATTTCTTCATGAATATTTTCAACTTTTTTGAAGCCGAATTTCTTCATTATAATTTTCAACTTTTTTGAAGCCGAATTTCTTCATGAATATTTTCAGCTTTTTTGAAGCACAAATACTTCATGAAAATATTCAACTTTTTTGAAGCCGCAATACTTCATGAAAATTTTCAACTTTTTTGAAGCCCAAATCATTCATGAAAATTTTCAACTTTTTTGAAGCCCAAATACTTCATGAATATTTTCAACTTTTTTGAAGCCCAAATCCTTCATGAAAATTTTCAACTTTTTTGAAGCCCAAATACTTCAAGAAAATTTTCAACTTTTTTGAAGCCGAATTTCTTCATGAAAATTTTCAACTTTTTTGAAGCCGAATTTCTTCATGAAAATTTTCAACTTTTTTGAAGCCGAATTTCTTCATGAAAATTTTCAACTTTTTTGAAGCCCAAATACTTCATGAAAATTTTCAACTTTTTTGAAGCCGAATTTCTTCATGAATATTTTCAGCTTTTTTGAAGCACAAATACTTCATGAAAATATTCAACTTTTTTGAAGCCGAATTTCTTCATGAAAATGTTCAACTTTTTTGAAGCCCAAATACTTCATGAATATTTTCAACTTTTTTGAAGCCCAAATCCTTCATGAAAATTTTCAACTTTTTTGAAGCCCAAATACTTTAAGAAAATTTTCAACTTTTTTGAAGCCGAATTTCTTCATGAAAATTTTCAACTTTTTTGAAGCCGAATGTCTTCATGAAAATTTTCAACTTTTTTGAAGCCCAAATACTTCAAGAATATTTTCAACTTTTTTGATGCCCAAATCCTTCATGAAAATGTTCAACTTTTTTGAAGCCCAAATACTTCATGAATATTTTCAACTTTTTTGATGCCCAAATCCTTCATGAAAATGTTCAACTTTTTTGAAGCCCAAATACTTTAAGAAAATTTTCAACTTTTTTGAAGCCGAATTTCTTCATGAAAATTTTCAACTTTTTTGAAGCCCAAAGACTTCATGAAAATTTTTAACTTTTTTGAAGCCGAATTTCTTCATGAATATATTCAACTTTTTTGAAGCCCAAATCCTTCATGAAAATTTTCAACTTTTTTGAAGCCCAAATACTTTAAGAAAATTTTCAACTTTTTTGAAGCCGAATTTCTTCATGAAAATTTTCAACTTTTTTGAAGCCGAATTTCTTCATGAAAATTTTCAACTTTTTTGAAGCCCAAATACTTCAAGAATATTTTCAACTTTTTTGATGCCCAAATCCTTCATGAAAATGTTCAACTTTTTTGAAGCCCAAATACTTCATGAATATTTTCAACTTTTTTGATGCCCAAATCCTTCATGAAAATGTTCAACTTTTTTGAAGCCAAAATACTTTAAGAAAATTTTCAACTTTTTTGAAGCCGAATTTCTTCATGAAAATTTTCAACTTTTTTGAAGCTGAATTTCTTCACGAAAATTTTCAACTTTTTTGAAGCCCAAATACTTCATGAAAATTTTTAACTTTTTTGAAGCCGAATTTCTTCATGAATATATTCAACTTTTTTGAAGCCCAAATACTTCATGAAAATTTTTAACTTTTTTGAAGCCGAATTTCTTCATGAATATATTCAACTTTTTTGAAGCCCAAATCCTTCATAAAAATTTTCAACTTTTTTGAAGCCCAAATACTTTAAGAAAATTTTCAACTTTTTTGAAGCCGAATTTCTTCATGAAAATTTTCAACTTTTTTGAAGCCGAATTTCTTCATGAAAATTTTCAACTTTTTTGAAGCCCAAATACTTCAAGAATATTTTCAACTTTTTTGATGCCCAAATCCTTCATGAAAATGTTCAACTTTTTTGAAGCCCAAATACTTCATGAATATTTTCAACTTTTTTGATGCCCAAATCCTTCATGAAAATGTTCAACTTTTTTGAAGCCAAAATACTTTAAGAAAATTTTCAACTTTTTTGAAGCCGAATTTCTTCATGAAAATTTTCAACTTTTTTGAAGCTGAATTTCTTCACGAAAATTTTCAACTTTTTTGAAGCCCAAATACTTCATGAAAATTTTTAACTTTTTTGAAGCCGAATTTCTTCATGAATATATTCAACTTTTTTGAAGCCCAAATCCTTCATGAAAATTTTCAACTTTTTTGAAGCCCAAATACTTCATGAAAATGTTCAACTTTTTTGAAGCCGAATTTCTTCATGAATATATTCAACTTTTTTGAAGCCCAAATCCTTCATGAAAATTTTCAACTTTTTTGAAGCCCAAATACTTCATGAAAATATTCAACTTTTTTGAAGCCGAAATACTTCATGAATATATTCAACTTTTTTGAAGCCGAAATCCTTCATGAAAATTTTCAACTTTTTTGAAGCCCAAATCCTTCATGAAAATGTTCAACTTTTTTGAAGCCCAAATACTTCATGAATATTTTCAACTTTTTTGAAGCCCAAATACTTCAAGAAAATATTCAACTTTTTTGAAGCCGAATTTCTTCATGAAAATTTTCAACTTTTTTGAAGCCGAATTTCTTCATGAAAATTTTCAACTTTTTTGAAGCCCAAATTCTTCATGAAAATTTTCAACTTTTTTGAAGCCCAATTTCTTCATGAATATTTTCAACTTTTTTGAAGCCGAATTTCTTCATTATAATTTTCAACTTTTTTGAAGCCGAATTTCTTCATGAATATTTTCAGCTTTTTTGAAGCACAAATACTTCATGAAAATATTCAACTTTTTTGAAGCCGCAATACTTCATGAAAATTTTCAACTTTTTTGAAGCCGAATTTCTTCATGAAAATTTTCAACTTTTTTGAAGCCGAAATACTTCATGAAAATTTTCAACTTTTTTGAAGCCCAAATCATTCATGAAAATTTTCAACTTTTTTGAAGCCCAAATACTTCATGAATATTTTCAACTTTTTTGAAGCCCAAATCCTTCATGAAAATTTTCAACTTTTTTGAAGCCCAAATACTTTAAGAAAATTTTCAACTTTTTTGAAGCCGAATTTCTTCATGAAAATTTTCAACTTTTTTGAAGCCGAATGTCTTCATGAAAATTTTCAACTTTTTTGAAGCCCAAATACTTCAAGAAAATTTTCAACTTTTTTGAAGCCCAAATACTTCATGAAAATTTTCAACTTTTTTGAAGCCGAATTTCTTCATGAATATTTTCAGCTTTTTTGAAGCACAAATACTTCATGAAAATATTCAACTTTTTTGAAGCCGAATTTCTTCATGAAAATGTTCAACTTTTTTGAAGCCCAAATACTTCATGAATATTTTCAACTTTTTTGAAGCCCAAATCCTTCATGAAAATTTTCAACTTTTTTGAAGCCCAAATACTTTAAGAAAATTTTCAACTTTTTTGAAGCCGAATTTCTTCATGAAAATTTTCAACTTTTTTGAAGCCGAATGTCTTCATGAAAATTTTCAACTTTTTTGAAGCCCAAATACTTCAAGAATATTTTCAACTTTTTTGATGCCCAAATCCTTCATGAAAATGTTCAACTTTTTTGAAGCCCAAATACTTCATGAATATTTTCAACTTTTTTGATGCCCAAATCCTTCATGAAAATGTTCAACTTTTTTGAAGCCCAAATACTTTAAGAAAATTTTCAACTTTTTTGAAGCCGAATTTCTTCATGAAAATTTTCAACTTTTTTGAAGCCCAAAGACTTCATGAAAATTTTTAACTTTTTTGAAGCCGAATTTCTTCATGAATATATTCAACTTTTTTGAAGCCCAAATCCTTCATGAAAATTTTCAACTTTTTTGAAGCCCAAATACTTCATGAAAATTTTTAACTTTTTTGAAGCCGAATTTCTTCATGAATATATTCAACTTTTTTGAAGCCCAAATCCTTCATAAAAATTTTCAACTTTTTTGAAGCCCAAATACTTTAAGAAAATTTTCAACTTTTTTGAAGCCGAATTTCTTCATGAAAATTTTCAACTTTTTTGAAGCCGAATTTCTTCATGAAAATTTTCAACTTTTTTGAAGCCCAAATACTTCAAGAATATTTTCAACTTTTTTGATGCCCAAATCCTTCATGAAAATGTTCAACTTTTTTGAAGCCCAAATACTTCATGAATATTTTCAACTTTTTTGATGCCCAAATCCTTCATGAAAATGTTCAACTTTTTTGAAGCCAAAATACTTTAAGAAAATTTTCAACTTTTTTGAAGCCGAATTTCTTCATGAAAATTTTCAACTTTTTTGAAGCTGAATTTCTTCACGAAAATTTTCAACTTTTTTGAAGCCCAAATACTTCATGAAAATTTTTAACTTTTTTGAAGCCGAATTTCTTCATGAATATATTCAACTTTTTTGAAGCCCAAATCCTTCATGAAAATTTTCAACTTTTTTGAAGCCCAAATACTTCATGAAAATGTTCAACTTTTTTGAAGCCGAATTTCTTCATGAATATATTCAACTTTTTTGAAGCCCAAATCCTTCATGAAAATTTTCAACTTTTTTGAAGCCCAAATACTTCATGAAAATATTCAACTTTTTTGAAGCCGAAATACTTCATGAATATATTCAACTTTTTTGAAGCCGAAATCCTTCATGAAAATTTTCAACTTTTTTGAAGCCCAAATCCTTCATGAAAATGTTCAACTTTTTTGAAGCCCAAATACTTCATGAATATTTTCAACTTTTTTGAAGCCCAAATACTTCAAGAAAATATTCAACTTTTTTGAAGCCGAATTTCTTCATGAAAATTTTCAACTTTTTTGAAGCCGAATTTCTTCATGAAAATTTTCAACTTTTTTGAAGCCCAAATTCTTCATGAAAATTTTCAACTTTTTTGAAGCCCAATTTCTTCATGAATATTTTCAACTTTTTTGAAGCCGAATTTCTTCATTATAATTTTCAACTTTTTTGAAGCCGAATTTCTTCATGAATATTTTCAGCTTTTTTGAAGCACAAATACTTCATGAAAATATTCAACTTTTTTGAAGCCGCAATACTTCATGAAAATTTTCAACTTTTTTGAAGCCGAATTTCTTCATGAAAATTTTCAACTTTTTTGAAGCCGAAATACTTCATGAAAATTTTCAACTTTTTTGAAGCCCAAATCATTCATGAAAATTTTCAACTTTTTTGAAGCCCAAATACTTCATGAATATTTTCAACTTTTTTGAAGCCCAAATCCTTCATGAAAATTTTCAACTTTTTTGAAGCCCAAATACTTTAAGAAAATTTTCAACTTTTTTGAAGCCGAATTTCTTCATGAAAATTTTCAACTTTTTTGAAGCCGAATGTCTTCATGAAAATTTTCAACTTTTTTGAAGCCCAAATACTTCAAGAATATTTTCAACTTTTTTGATGCCCAAATCCTTCATGAAAATGTTCAACTTTTTTGAAGCCCAAATACTTCATGAATATTTTCAACTTTTTTGATGCCCAAATCCTTCATGAAAATGTTCAACTTTTTTGAAGCCCAAATACTTTAAGAAAATTTTCAACTTTTTTGAAGCCGAATTTCTTCATGAAAATTTTCAACTTTTTTGAAGCCCAAATACTTCATGAAAATTTTTAACTTTTTTGAAGCCGAATTTCTTCATGAATATATTCAACTTTTTTGAAGCCCAAATCCTTCATGAAAATTTTCAACTTTTTTGAAGCCCAAATACTTCATGAAAATTTTTAACTTTTTTGAAGCCGAATTTCTTCATGAATATATTCAACTTTTTTGAAGCCCAAATCCTTCATGAAAATTTTCAACTTTTTTGAAATCCAAATACTTTAAGAAAATTTTCAACTTTTTTGAAGCCGAATTTCTTCATGAAAATTTTCAACTTTTTTGAAGCCGAATTTCTTCATGAAAATTTTCAACTTTTTTGAAGCCCAAATACTTCAAGAATATTTTCAACTTTTTTGATGCCCAAATCCTTCATGAAAATGTTCAACTTTTTTGAAGCCCAAATACTTCATGAATATTTTCAACTTTTTTGATGCCCAAATCCTTCATGAAAATGTTCAACTTTTTTGAAGCCAAAATACTTTAAGAAAATTTTCAACTTTTTTGAAGCCGAATTTCTTCATGAAAATTTTCAACTTTTTTGAAGCTGAATTTCTTCACGAAAATTTTCAACTTTTTTGAAGCCCAAATACTTCATGAAAATTTTTAACTTTTTTGAAGCCGAATTTCTTCATGAATATATTCAACTTTTTTGAAGCCCAAATCCTTCATGAAAATTTTCAACTTTTTTGAAGCCCAAATACTTCATGAAAATGTTCAACTTTTTTGAAGCCGAATTTCTTCTTGAAAATGTTCAACTTTTTTGAAGCCCAAATACTTCATGAATATTTTCAACTTTTTTGATGCCCAAATCCTTCATGAAAATTTTCAACTTTTTTGAAGCCCAAATACTTCAAGAAAATATTCAACTTTTTTGAAGCCGAATTTCTTCATGAAAATTTTCAACTTTTTTGAAGCCGAATTTCTTCATGAAAATTTTCAACTTTTTTGAAGCCCAAATTCTTCATGAAAATTTTCAACTTTTTTGAAGCCGAATTTCTTCATGAATATTTTCAACTTTTTTGAAGCCGAATTTCTTCATTATAATTTTCAACTTTTTTGAAGCCGAATTTCTTCATGAATATTTTCAGCTTTTTTGAAGCACAAATACTTCATGAAAATATTCAACTTTTTTGAAGCCGCAATACTTCATGAAAATTTTCAACTTTTTTGAAGCCGAATTTCTTCATGAAAATTTTCAACTTTTTTGAAGCCGAAATACTTCATGAAAATTTTCAACTTTTTTGAAGCCCAAATCATTCATGAAAATTTTCAACTTTTTTGAAGCCCAAATACTTCATGAATATTTTCAACTTTTTTGAAGCCCAAATCCTTCATGAAAATTTTCAACTTTTTTGAAGCCCAAATACTTCAAGAAAATTTTCAACTTTTTTGAAGCCGAATTTCTTCATGAAAATTTTCAACTTTTTTGAAGCCGAATTTCTTCATGAAAATTTTCAACTTTTTTGAAGCCGAATTTCTTCATGAAAATTTTCAACTTTTTTGAAGCCCAAATACTTCATGAAAATTTTCAACTTTTTTGAAGCCCAAATACTTCATGAAAATGTTCGACTTTTTTAAAGACGAAATCCTGTCGTGAAAATTTTCAACTTTTTTGAAGCCGAATTTCTTCATGAAAATTTTCAACTTTTTTGAAGCCGAATTTCTTCATGAAAATTTTCAACTTTTTTGAAGCCCAAATACTTCATGAAAATTTTCAACTTTTTTGAAGCCGAATTTCTTCATGAATATTTTCAACTTTTTTGAAGCCGAATTTCTTCATTATAATTTTCAACTTTTTTGAAGCCGAATTTCTTCATGAATATTTTCAGCTTTTTTGAAGCACAAATACTTCATGAAAATATTCAACTTTTTTGAAGCCGCAATACTTCATGAAAATTTTCAACTTTTTTGAAGCCGAATTTCTTCATGAAAATTTTCAACTTTTTTGAAGCCGAAATACTTCATGAAAATTTTCAACTTTTTTGAAGCCCAAATCATTCATGAAAATTTTCAACTTTTTTGAAGCCCAAATACTTCATGAATATTTTCAACTTTTTTGAAGCCCAAATCCTTCATGAAAATTTTCAACTTTTTTGAAGCCCAAATACTTTAAGAAAATTTTCAACTTTTTTGAAGCCGAATTTCTTCATGAAAATTTTCAACTTTTTTGAAGCCGAATGTCTTCATGAAAATTTTCAACTTTTTTGAAGCCCAAATACTTCAAGAATATTTTCAACTTTTTTGATGCCCAAATCCTTCATGAAAATGTTCAACTTTTTTGAAGCCCAAATACTTTAAGAAAATTTTCTACTTTTTTGAAGCCGAATTTCTTCATGAAAATTTTCAACTTTTTTGAAACCCAAATACTTCATGAAAATTTTTAACTTTTTTGAAGCCGAATTTCTTCATGAATATATTCAACTTTTTTGAAGCCCAAATCCTTCATGAAAATTTTCAACTTTTTTGAAGCCCAAATACTTCATGAAAATTTTTAACTTTTTTGAAGCCGAATTTCTTCATGAATATATTCAACTTTTTTGAAGCCCAAATCCTTCATGAAAATTTTCAACTTTTTTGAAGCCCAAATACTTTAAGAAAATTTTCAACTTTTTTGAAGCCGAATTTCTTCATGAAAATTTTCAACTTTTTTGAAGCCGAATTTCTTCATGAAAATTTTCAACTTTTTTGAAGCCCAAATACTTCAAGAATATTTTCAACTTTTTTGATGCCCAAATCCTTCATGAAAATGTTCAACTTTTTTGAAGCCCAAATACTTCATGAATATTTTCAACTTTTTTGATGCCCAAATCCTTCATGAAAATGTTCAACTTTTTTGAAGCCAAAATACTTTAAGAAAATTTTCAACTTTTTTGAAGCCGAATTTCTTCATGAAAATTTTCAACTTTTTTGAAGCTGAATTTCTTCACGAAAATTTTCAACTTTTTTGAAGCCCAAATACTTCATGAAAATTTTTAACTTTTTTGAAGCCGAATTTCTTCATGAATATATTCAACTTTTTTGAAGCCCAAATCCTTCATGAAAATTTTCAACTTTTTTGAAGCCCAAATACTTCATGAAAATGTTCAACTTTTTTGAAGCCGAATTTCTTCATGAATATATTCAACTTTTTTGAAGCCCAAATCCTTCATGAAAATTTTCAACTTTTTTGAAGCCCAAATACTTCATGAAAATATTCAACTTTTTTGAAGCCGAAATACATCATGAATATATTCAACTTTTTTGAAGCCGAAATCCTTCATGAAAATTTTCAACTTTTTTGAAGCCCAAATCCTTCATGAAAATGTTCAACTTTTTTGAAGCCCAAATACTTCATGCATATTTTCAACTTTTTTGTTGCCCAAATACTTCATGAATATATTCAACTTTTTTGAAGCCCAATTTCTTCATGAAAATTTTCAACTTTTTTTAAGCCGAAATACTTCATGAAAATTTTCAACTTTTTTGAAGCCGAATTTCTTCTTGAAAATGTTCAACTTTTTTGAAGCCCAAATACTTCATGAATATTTTCAACTTTTTTGATGCCCAAATCCTTCATGAAAATTTTCAACTTTTTTGAAGCCCAAATACTTCAAGAAAATATTCAACTTTTTTGAAGCCGAATTTCTTCATGAAAATTTTCAACTTTTTTGAAGCCGAATTTCTTCATGAAAATTTTCAACTTTTTTGAAGCCCAAATTCTTCATGAAAATTTTCAACTTTTTTGAAGCCGAATTTCTTCATGAATATTTTCAACTTTTTTGAAGCCGAATTTCTTCATTATAATTTTCAACTTTTTTGAAGGCGAATTTCTTCATGAATATTTTCAGCTTTTTTGAAGCACAAATACTTCATGAAAATATTCAACTTTTTTGAAGCCGCAATACTTCATGAAAATTTTCAACTTTTTTGAAGCCGAATTTCTTCATGAAAATTTTCAACTTTTTTGAAGCCCAAATCATTCATGAAAATTTTCAACTTTTTTGAAGCCCAAATACTTCATGAATATTTTCAACTTTTTTGAAGCCCAAATCCTTCATGAAAATTTTCAACTTTTTTGAAGCCCAAATACTTCAAGAAAATTTTCAACTTTTTTGAAGCCGAATTTCTTCATGAAAATTTTCAACTTTTTTGAAGCCGAATTTCTTCATGAAAATTTTCAACTTTTTTGAAGCCGAATTTCTTCATGAAAATTTTCAACTTTTTTGAAGCCCAAATACTTCATGAAAATTTTCAACTTTTTTGAAGCCCAAATACTTCATGAAAATGTTCGACTTTTTTAAAGACGAAATCCTGTCGTGAAAATTTTCAACTTTTTTGAAGCCGAATTTCTTCATGAAAATTTTCAACTTTTTTGAAGCCGAATTTCTTCATGAAAATTTTCAACTTTTTTGAAGCCCAAATACTTCATGAAAATTTTCAACTTTTTTGAAGCCGAATTTCTTCATGAATATTTTCAACTTTTTTGAAGCCGAATTTCTTCATTATAATTTTCAACTTTTTTGAAGCCGAATTTCTTCATGAATATTTTCAGCTTTTTTGAAGCACAAATACTTCATGAAAATATTCAACTTTTTTGAAGCCGCAATACTTCATGAAAATTTTCAACTTTTTTGAAGCCGAATTTCTTCATGAAAATTTTCAACTTTTTTGAAGCCGAAATACTTCATGAAAATTTTCAACTTTTTTGAAGCCCAAATCATTCATGAAAATTTTCAACTTTTTTGAAGCCCAAATACTTCATGAATATTTTCAACTTTTTTGAAGCCCAAATCCTTCATGAAAATTTTCAACTTTTTTGAAGCCCAAATACTTCAAGAAAATTTTCAACTTTTTTGAAGCCGAATTTCTTCATGAAAATTTTCAACTTTTTTGAAGCCGAATTTCTTCATGAAAATTTTCAACTTTTTTGAAGCCCAAATACTTCATGAAAATTTTCAACTTTTTTGAAGCCCAAATACTTCATGAAAATGTTCGACTTTTTTAAAGACGAAATCCTGTCGTGAAAATTTTCAACTTTTTTGAAGCCGAATTTCTTCATGAAAATTTTCAACTTTTTTGAAGCCGAATTTCTTCATGAAAATTTTCAACTTTTTTGAAGCCCAAATACTTCATGAAAATTTTCAACTTTTTTGAAGCCGAATTTCTTCATGAATATTTTCAGCTTTTTTGAAGCACAAATACTTCATGAAAATATTCAACTTTTTTGAAGCCGCAATACTTCATGAAAATTTTCAACTTTTTTGAAGCCGAATTTCTTCATGAAAATGTTCAACTTTTTTGAAGCCCAAATACTTCATGAATATTTTTAACTTTTTTGAAGCCCAAATCCTTCATGAAAATTTTCAACTTTTTTGAAGCCCAAATACTTTAAGAAAATATTCAACTTTTTTGAAGCCGCAATACTTCATGAAAATTTTCAACTTTTTTGAAGCCGAATTTCTTCATGAATATTTTCAGCTTTTTTGAAGCACAAATACTTCATGAAAATATTCAACTTTTTTGAAGCCGCAATACTTCATGAAAATTTTCAACTTTTTTGAAGCCGAATTTCTTCATGAAAATGTTCAACTTTTTTGAAGCCCAAATACTTCATGAATATTTTTAACTTTTTTGAAGCCCAAATCCTTCATGAAAATTTTCAACTTTTTTGAAGCCCAAATACTTTAAGAAAATTTTCAACTTTTTTGAAGCGGAATTTCTTCATGAAAATTTTCAACTTTTTTGAAGCCCAAATACTTCAAGAATATTATCAACTTTTTTGATGCCCAAATCCTTCATGAAAATGTTCAACTTTTTTGAAGCCCAAATACTTCATGAATATTTTCAACTTTTTTGATGCCCAAATCCTTCATGAAAATTTTCAACTTTTTTGAAGCCCAAATACTTCAAGAATATTATCAACTTTTTTGATGCCCAAATCCTTCATGAAAATGTTCAACTTTTTTGAAGCCCAAATACTTCATGAATATTTTCAACTTTTTTGATGCCCAAATCCTTCATGAAAATTTTCAACTTTTTTGAAGCCGAATTTCTTCATGAAAATTTTCAACTTTTTTGAAGCCGAATTCCTTCATGACAATTTTCAACTTTTTTGAAGCCCCAATACTTCATGAAAATTTTTAACTTTTTTGAAGCCGAATTTCTTCATGAATATTTTCAACTTTTTTGAAGCAGAATTTCTTCATTATAATTTTCAACTTTTTAGAAGCCGAATTTCTTCATGAATATTTTAAACTTTTTTGAAGCCGAATTTCTTCATGGAAATTTTCAACTTTTTTGAAGCCGAATTTCTTCATTATAATTTCCAACTTTTTTGAAGCCGAATTTCTTCATGAATATTTTCAGCTTTTTTGAAGCACAAATACTTCATGAAAATATTCAACTTTTTTGAAGCCGCAATACTTCATGAAAATTTTCAACTTTTTTGAAGCCGAATTTCTTCATGAAAATTTTAAACTTTTTTGAAGCCGAAATACTTCATGAAAATTTTCAACTTTTTTGAAGCCCAAATCATTCATGAAAATTTTCAACTTTTTTGAAGCCCAAATACTTCATGAATATTTTCAACTTTTTTGAAGCCCAAATCCTTCATGAAAATTTTCAACTTTTTTGAAGCCCAAATACTTCAAGAAAATTTTCAACTTTTTTGAAGCCGAATTTCTTCATGAAAATTTTCAACTTTTTTGAAGCCGAATTTCTTCATGAAAATTTTCAACTTTTTTGAAGCCGAATTTCTTCATGAAAATTTTCAACTTTTTTGAAGCCCAAATACTTCATGAAAATTTTCAACTTTTTTGAAGCCCAAATACTTCATGAAAATGTTCGACTTTTTTAAAGACGAAATCCTGTCGTGAAAATTTTCAACTTTTTTGAAGCCGAATTTCTTCATGAAAATTTTCAACTTTTTTGAAGCCGAATTTCTTCATGAAAATTTTCAACTTTTTTGAAGCCCAAATACTTCATGAAAATTTTCAACTTTTTTGAAGCCGAATTTCTTCATGAATATTTTCAGCTTTTTTGAAGCACAAATACTTCATGAAAATATTCAACTTTTTTGAAGCCGCAATACTTCATGAAAATTTTCAACTTTTTTGAAGCCGAATTTCTTCATGAAAATGTTCAACTTTTTTGAAGCCCAAATACTTCATGAATATTTTTAACTTTTTTGAAGCCCAAATCCTTCATGAAAATTTTCAACTTTTTTGAAGCCCAAATACTTTAAGAAAATTTTCAACTTTTTTGAAGCGGAATTTCTTCATGAAAATTTTCAACTTTTTTGAAGCCCAAATACTTCAAGAATATTTTCAACTTTTTTGATGCCCAAATCCTTCATGAAAATGTTCAACTTTTTTGAAGCCCAAATACTTCATGAATATTTTCAACTTTTTTGATGCCCAAATCCTTCATGAAAATTTTCAACTTTTTTGAAGCCCAAATACTTTAAGAAAATTTTCAACTTTTTTGAAGCCGAATTTCTTCATGAAAATTTTCAACTTTTTTGAAGCCGAATTTCTTCATGAAAATTTTCAACTTTTTTGAAGCCGAATTTCTTCATGAAAATTTTCAACTTTTTTGAAGCCCAAATACTTCATGAAAATTTTCAACTTTTTTGAAGCCGAATTTCTTCATGAATATTTTCAACTTTTTTGAAGCCGAATTTCTTCATTATAATTTTCAACTTTTTTGAAGCCGAATTTCTTCATGAATATTTTCAGCTTTTTTGAAGCACAAATACTTCATGAAAATATTCAACTTTTTTGAAGCCGCAATACTTCATGAAAATTTTCAACTTTTTTGAAGCCGAATTTCTTCATGAAAATTTTCAACTTTTTTGAAGCCCAAATACTTCATGACTATTTTCAACTTTTTTGAAGCCCAAATCCTTCATGAAAATTTTCAACTTTTTTGAAGCCCAAATACTTCAAGAAAATTTTCAACTTTTTTGAAGCCCAAATACTTCATGAAAATGTTCGACTTTTTTAAAGACGAAATCCTGTCGTGAAAATTTTCAACTTTTTTGAAGCCGAATTTCTTCATGAAAATTTTCAACTTTTTTGAAGCCGAATTTCTTCATGAAAATTTTCAACTTTTTTGAAGCCCAAATACTTCATGAAAATTTTCAACTTTTTTGAAGCCGAATTTCTTCATGAATATTTTCAGCTTTTTTGAAGCACAAATACTTCATGAAAATATTCAACTTTTTTGAAGCCGCAATACTTCATGAAAATTTTCAACTTTTTTGAAGCCGAATTTCTTCATGAAAATTTTCAACTTTTTTGAAGCCCAAATACTTCAAGAAAATACTCAACTTTTTTGAAGCCGAATTTCTTCATGAAAATTTTCAACTTTTTTGAAGCCCAAATCCTTCATGAAAATTTTCAACTTTTTTGAAGCCCAAATACTTCAAGAATATTTTCAACTTTATTGATGCCCAAATCCTTCATGAAAATGTTCAACTTTTTTGAAGCCCAAATACTTCATGAATATTTTCAACTTTTTTGATGCCCAAATCCTTCATGAAAATTTTCAACTTTTTTGAAGCCCAAATACTTTAAGAAAATTTTCAACTTTTTTGAAGCCGAATTTCTTCATGAAAATTTTCAACTTTTTTGAAGCCGAATTTCTTCATGAATATTTTCAACTTTTTTGAAGCAGAATTTCTTCATTATAATTTTCAACTTTTTTGAAGCCGAATTTCTTCATGAATATTTTCAACTTTTTTGAAGCAGAATTTCTTCATTATAATTTTCAACTTTTTTGAAGCCGAATTTCTTCATGAATGTTTTCAACTTTTTTGAAGCCGAATTTCTTCATTATAATTTTCAACTTTTTTGAAGCCGAATTTCTTCATGAATATTTTCAGCTTTTTTGAAGCACAAATACTTCATGAAAATATTCAACTTTTTTGAAGCCGCAATACTTCATGAAAATTTTCAACTTTTTTGAAGCCGAATTTCTTCATGAAAATTTTCAACTTTTTTGAAGCCCAAATACTTCAAGAAAATATTCAACTTTTTTGAAGCCGAATTTCTTCATGAAAATTTTCAACTTTTTTGAAGCCCAAATCCTTCATGAAAATTTTCAACTTTTTTGAAGCCCAAATACTTCAAGAATATTTTCAACTTTTTTGATGCCCAAATCCTTCATGAAAATGTTCAACTTTTTTGAAGCCCAAATACTTTAAGAAAATTTTCAACTTTTTTGAAGCCGAATTTCTTCATGAATATTTTCAACTTTTTTGAAGCCGAATTTCTTCATGAAAATTTTCAACTTTTTTGAAGCCCAAATACTTCATGAAAATTTTCAACTTTTTTGAAGCCGAATTTCTTCATGAATATTTTCAACTTTTTTGAAGCAGAATTTCTTCATTATAATTTTCAACTTTTTTGAAGCCGAATTTCTTCATGAATATTTTCAGCTTTTTTGAAGCACAAATACTTCATGAAAATTTTCAACTTTTTTGAAGCCCAAATCCTTCATGAAAATGTTCAACTTTTTTGAAGCCCAAATACTTCATGAATATTTTCAACTTTTTTGTTGCCCAAATACTTCATGAATATATTCAACTTTTTTGAAGCCGAATTTCTTCATGAAAATTTTCAACTTTTTTGAAGCCCAAATACTTCATGAAAATTTTCAACTTTTTTGAAGCCCAAATACTTCATGAAAATGTTCGACTTTTTTAAAGACGAAATCCTGTCGTGAAAATTTTCAACTTTTTTGAAGCCGAATTTCTTCATGAAAATTTTCAACTTTTTTGAAGCCGAATTTCTTCATGAAAATTTTCAACTTTTTTGAAGCCCAAATACTTCATGAAAATTTTCAACTTTTTTGAAGCCGAATTTCTTCATGAATATTTTCAGCTTTTTTGAAGCACAAATACTTCATGAAAATATTCAACTTTTTTGAAGCCGCAATACTTCATGAAAATTTTCAACTTTTTTGAAGCCGAATTTCTTCATGAAAATGTTCAACTTTTTTGAAGCCCAAATACTTCATGAATATTTTTAACTTTTTTGAAGCCCAAATCCTTCATGAAAATTTTCAACTTTTTTGAAGCCCAAATACTTTAAGAAAATTTTCAACTTTTTTGAAGCGGAATTTCTTCATGAAAATTTTCAACTTTTTTGAAGCCCAAATACTTCAAGAATATTTTCAACTTTTTTGATGCCCAAATCCTTCATGAAAATGTTCAACTTTTTTGAAGCCCAAATACTTCATGAATATTTTCAACTTTTTTGATGCCCAAATCCTTCATGAAAATTTTCAACTTTTTTGAAGCCCAAATACTTTAAGAAAATTTTCAACTTTTTTGAAGCCGAATTTCTTCATGAAAATTTTCAACTTTTTTGAAGCCGAATTTCTTCATGAAAATTTTCAACTTTTTTGAAGCCGAATTTCTTCATGAAAATTTTCAACTTTTTTGAAGCCCAAATACTTCATGAAAATTTTCAACTTTTTTGAAGCCGAATTTCTTCATGAATATTTTCAACTTTTTTGAAGCCGAATTTCTTCATTATAATTTTCAACTTTTTTGAAGCCGAATTTCTTCATGAATATTTTCAGCTTTTTTGAAGCACAAATACTTCATGAAAATATTCAACTTTTTTGAAGCCGCAATACTTCATGAAAATTTTCAACTTTTTTGAAGCCGAATTTCTTCATGAAAATTTTCAACTTTTTTGAAGCCCAAATACTTCATGACTATTTTCAACTTTTTTGAAGCCCAAATCCTTCATGAAAATTTTCAACTTTTTTGAAGCCCAAATACTTCAAGAAAATTTTCAACTTTTTTGAAGCCCAAATACTTCATGAAAATGTTCGACTTTTTTAAAGACGAAATCCTGTCGTGAAAATTTTCAACTTTTTTGAAGCCGAATTTCTTCATGAAAATTTTCAACTTTTTTGAAGCCGAATTTCTTCATGAAAATTTTCAACTTTTTTGAAGCCCAAATACTTCAAGAAAATACTCAACTTTTTTGAAGCCGAATTTCTTCATGAAAATTTTCAACTTTTTTGAAGCCCAAATCCTTCATGAAAATTTTCAACTTTTTTGAAGCCCAAATACTTCAAGAATATTTTCAACTTTATTGATGCCCAAATCCTTCATGAAAATGTTCAACTTTTTTGAAGCCCAAATACTTCATGAATATTTTCAACTTTTTTGATGCCCAAATCCTTCATGAAAATTTTCAACTTTTTTGAAGCCCAAATACTTTAAGAAAATTTTCAACTTTTTTGAAGCCGAATTTCTTCATGAAAATTTTCAACTTTTTTGAAGCCGAATTTCTTCATGAATATTTTCAACTTTTTTGAAGCAGAATTTCTTCATTATAATTTTCAACTTTTTTGAAGCCGAATTTCTTCATGAATATTTTCAACTTTTTTGAAGCAGAATTTCTTCATTATAATTTTCAACTTTTTTGAAGCCGAATTTCTTCATGAATGTTTTCAACTTTTTTGAAGCCGAATTTCTTCATTATAATTTTCAACTTTTTTGAAGCCGAATTTCTTCATGAATATTTTCAGCTTTTTTGAAGCACAAATACTTCATGAAAATATTCAACTTTTTTGAAGCCGCAATACTTCATGAAAATTTTCAACTTTTTTGAAGCCGAATTTCTTCATGAAAATTTTCAACTTTTTTGAAGCCCAAATACTTCAAGAAAATATTCAACTTTTTTGAAGCCGAATTTCTTCATGAAAATTTTCAACTTTTTTGAAGCCCAAATCCTTCATGAAAATTTTCAACTTTTTTGAAGCCCAAATACTTCAAGAATATTTTCAACTTTTTTGATGCCCAAATCCTTCATGAAAATGTTCAACTTTTTTGAAGCCCAAATACTTTAAGAAAATTTTCAACTTTTTTGAAGCCGAATTTCTTCATGAATATTTTCAACTTTTTTGAAGCCGAATTTCTTCATGAAAATTTTCAACTTTTTTGAAGCCCAAATACTTCATGAAAATTTTCAACTTTTTTGAAGCCGAATTTCTTCATGAATATTTTCAACTTTTTTGAAGCAGAATTTCTTCATTATAATTTTCAAATTTTTTGAAGCCGAATTTCTTCATGAATATTTTCAGCTTTTTTGAAGCACAAATACTTCATGAAAATATTCAACTTTTTTGAAACCGCAATACTTCATGAAAATTTTCAACTTTTTTGAAGCCCAAATCCTTCATGAAAATTTTCAACTTTTTTGAAGCCCAAATCCTTCATGAAAATGTTCAACTTTTTTGAAGCCCAAATACTTCATGAATATTTTCAACTTTTTTGTTGCCCAAATACTTCATGAATATATTCAACTTTTTTGAAGCCCAATTTCTTCATGAAAATTTTCAACTTTTTTGAAGCCGAAATACTTCATGAAAATTTTCAACTTTTTTGAAGCTGAATTTCTTCTTGAAAATGTTCAACTTTTTTGAAGCCCAAATACTTCATGAATATTTTCAACTTTTTTGATGCCCAAATCCTTCATGAAAATTTTCAACTTTTTTGAAGCCCAAATACTTCAAGAAAATATTCAACTTTTTTGAAGCCGAATTTCTTCATGAAAATTTTCAACTTTTTTGAAGCCGAATTTCTTCATGAAAATTTTCAACTTTTTTGAAGCCCAAATACTTCAAGAATATTTTCAACTTTTTTGATGCCCAAATCCTTCATGAAAATGTTCAACTTTTTTGAAGCCCAAATACTTCATGAATATTTTCAACTTTTTTGATGCCCAAATCCTTCATGAAAATTTTCAACTTTTTTGAAGCCCAAATACTTTAAGAAAATTTTCAACTTTTTTGAAGCCGAATTTCTTCATGAAAATTTTCAACTTTTTTGAAGCCGAATTTCTTCATGAAAATTTTCAACTTTTTTGAAGCCCCAATACTTCATGAAAATTTTTAACTTTTTTGAAGCCGAATTTCTTCATGAATATTTTCAACTTTTTTGAAGCAGAATTTCTTCATTATAATTTTCAACTTTTTAGAAGCCGAATTTCTTCATGAATATTTTAAACTTTTTTGAAGCCGAATTTCTTCATGGAAATTTTAAACTTTTTTGAAGCCGAATTTCTTCCTGAATATTTTCAACTTTTTTGAAGCCCAAATACTTCATGAAAATTTTCAACTTTTTTGAAGCCCAAATACTTCATGAAAATGTTCGACTTTTATGAAGACGAAATCCTGTCGTGAAAATTTTCAACTTTTTTGAAGCCGAATTTCTTCATGAAAATTTTCAACTTTTTTGAAGCCGAATTTTTTCATGAAAATTTTCAACTTTTTTGAAGCCCAAATACTTCATGAAAATTTTCAACTTTTTTGAAGCCGAATTTCTTCATGAATATTTTCAACTTTTTTGAAGCCGAATTTCTTCATTATAATTTTCAACTTTTTTGAAGCCGAATTTCTTCATGAATATTTTCAGCTTTTTTGAAGTACAAATACTTCATGAAAATATTCAACTTTTTTGAAGCCGCAATACTTCATGAAAATTTTCAACTTTTTTGAAGCCGAATTTCTTCATGAAAATTTTCAACTTTTTTGAAGCCCAAATAATTCATGACTATTTTCAACTTTTTTGAAGCCCAAATCCTTCATGAAAATTTTCAACTTTTTTGAAGCCCAAATACTTCAAGAAAATTTTCAACTTTTTTGAAGCCCAAATACTTCATGAAAATGTTCGACTTTTTTAAAGACGAAATCCTGTCGTGAAAATTTTCAACTTTTTTGAAGCCGAATTTCTTCATGAAAATTTTCAACTTTTTTGAAGCCGAATTTCTTCATGAAAATTTTCAACTTTTTTGAAGCCCAAATACTTCATGAAAATTTTCAACTTTTTTGAAGCCGAATTTCTTCATGAATATTTTCAGCTTTTTTGAAGCACAAATACTTCATGAAAATATTCAACTTTTTTGAAGCCGCAATACTTCATGAAAATTTTCAACTTTTTTGAAGCCGAATTTCTTCATGAAAATTTTCAACTTTTTTGAAGCCCAAATACTTCAAGAAAATACTCAACTTTTTTGAAGCCGAATTTCTTCATGAAAATTTTCAACTTTTTTGAAGCCCAAATCCTTCATGAAAATTTTCAACTTTTTTGAAGCCCAAATACTTCAAGAATATTTTCAACTTTTTTGGTGCCCAAATCCTTCATGAAAATGTTCAACTTTTTTGAAGCCCAAATACTTCATGAATATTTTCAACTTTTTTGATGCCCAAATCCTTCATGAAAATTTTCAACTTTTTTGAAGCCCAAATACTTTAAGAAAATTTTCAACTTTTTTGAAGCCGAATTTCTTCATGAAAATTTTCAACTTTTTTGAAGCCGAATTTCTTCATGAATATTTTCAACTTTTTTGAAGCAGAATTTCTTCATTATAATTTTCAACTTTTTTGAAGCCGAATTTCTTCATGAATATTTTCAACTTTTTTGAAGCAGAATTTCTTCATTATAATTTTCAACTTTTTTGAAGCCGAATTTCTTCATGAATATTTTCAACTTTTTTGAAGCCGAATTTCTTCATTATAATTTTCAACTTTTTTGAAGCCGAATTTCTTCATGAATATTTTCAGCTTTTTTGAAGCACAAATACTTCATGAAAATATTCAACTTTTTTGAAGCCGCAATACTTCATGAAAATTTTCAACTTTTTTGAAGCCGAATTTCTTCATGAAAATTTTCAACTTTTTTGAAGCCGAAATACTTCATGAAAATTTTCAACTTTTTTGAAGCCCAAATACTTCAAGAAAATATTCAACTTTTTTGAAGCCGAATTTCTTCATGAAAATTTTCAACTTTTTTGAAGCCCAAATCCTTCATGAAAATTTTCAACTTTTTTGAAGCCCAAATACTTCAAGAATATTTTCAACTTTTTTGATGCCCAAATCCTTCATGAAAATGTTCAACTTTTTTGAAGCCCAAATACTTCATGAATATTTTCCCCTTTTTTGATGCCCAAATCCTTCATGAAAATTTTCAACTTTTTTGAAGCCCAAATACTTTAAGAAAATTTTCAACTTTTTTGAAGCCGAATTTCTTCATGAATATTTTCAGCTTTTTTGAAGCACAAATACTTCATGAAAATATTCAACTTTTTTGAAGCCGCAATACTTCATGAAAATTTTCAACTTTTTTGAAGCCGAATTTCTTCATGAAAATTTTCAACTTTTTTGAAGCCCAAATACTTCAAGAAAATACTCAACTTTTTTGAAGCCGAATTTCTTCATGAAAATTTTCAACTTTTTTGAAGCCCAAATCCTTCATGAAAATTTTCAACTTTTTTGAAGCCCAAATACTTCAAGAATATTTTCAACTTTTTTGATGCCCAAATCCTTCATGAAAATGTTCAACTTTTTTGAAGCCCAAATACTTCATGAATATTTTCAACTTTTTTGATGCCCAAATCCTTCATGAAAATTTTCAACTTTTTTGAAGCCCAAATACTTTAAGAAAATTTTCAACTTTTTTGAAGCCGAATTTCTTCATTATAATTTTCAACTTTTTTGAAGCCGAATTTCTTCATGAATATTTTCAGCTTTTTTGAAGTACAAATACTTCATGAAAATATTCAACTTTTTTGAAGCCGCAATACTTCATGAAAATTTTCAACTTTTTTGAAGCCGAATTTCTTCATGAAAATTTTCAACTTTTTTGAAGCCCAAATAATTCATGACTATTTTCAACTTTTTTGAAGCCCAAATCCTTCATGAAAATTTTCAACTTTTTTGAAGCCCAAATACTTCAAGAAAATTTTCAACTTTTTTGAAGCCCAAATACTTCATGAAAATGTTCGACTTTTTTAAAGACGAAATCCTGTCGTGAAAATTTTCAACTTTTTTGAAGCCGAATTTCTTCATGAAAATTTTCAACTTTTTTGAAGCCGAATTTCTTCATGAAAATTTTCAACTTTTTTGAAGCCCAAATACTTCATGAAAATTTTCAACTTTTTTGAAGCCGAATTTCTTCATGAATATTTTCAGCTTTTTTGAAGCACAAATACTTCATGAAAATATTCAACTTTTTTGAAGCCGCAATACTTCATGAAAATTTTCAACTTTTTTGAAGCCGAATTTCTTCATGAAAATTTTCAACTTTTTTGAAGCCCAAATACTTCAAGAAAATACTCAACTTTTTTGAAGCCGAATTTCTTCATGAAAATTTTCAACTTTTTTGAAGCCCAAATCCTTCATGAAAATTTTCAACTTTTTTGAAGCCCAAATACTTCAAGAATATTTTCAACTTTTTTGGTGCCCAAATCCTTCATGAAAATGTTCAACTTTTTTGAAGCCCAAATACTTCATGAATATTTTCAACTTTTTTGATGCCCAAATCCTTCATGAAAATTTTCAACTTTTTTGAAGCCCAAATACTTTAAGAAAATTTTCAACTTTTTTGAAGCCCAATTTCTTCATGAAAATTTTCAACTTTTTTGAAGCCGAATTTCTTCATGAATATTTTCAACTTTTTTGAAGCAGAATTTCTTCATTATAATTTTCAACTTTTTTGAAGCCGAATTTCTTCATGAATATTTTCAACTTTTTTGAAGCAGAATTTCTTCATTATAATTTTCAACTTTTTTGAAGCCGAATTTCTTCATGAATATTTTCAACTTTTTTGAAGCCGAATTTCTTCATTATAATTTTCAACTTTTTTGAAGCCGAATTTCTTCATGAATATTTTCAGCTTTTTTGAAGCACAAATACTTCATGAAAATATTCAACTTTTTTGAAGCCGCAATACTTCATGAAAATTTTCAACTTTTTTGAAGCCGAATTTCTTCATGAAAATTTTCAACTTTTTTGAAGCCGAAATACTTCATGAAAATTTTCAACTTTTTTGAAGCCCAAATACTTCAAGAAAATATTCAACTTTTTTGAAGCCGAATTTCTTCATGAAAATTTTCAACTTTTTTGAAGCCCAAATCCTTCATGAAAATTTTCAACTTTTTTGAAGCCCAAATACTTCAAGAATATTTTCAACTTTTTTGATGCCCAAATCCTTCATGAAAATGTTCAACTTTTTTGAAGCCCAAATACTTCATGAATATTTTCCCCTTTTTTGATGCCCAAATCCTTCATGAAAATTTTCAACTTTTTTGAAGCCCAAATACTTTAAGAAAATTTTCAACTTTTTTGAAGCCGAATTTCTTCATGAATATTTTCAGCTTTTTTGAAGCACAAATACTTCATGAAAATATTCAACTTTTTTGAAGCCGCAATACTTCATGAAAATTTTCAACTTTTTTGAAGCCGAATTTCTTCATGAAAATTTTCAACTTTTTTGAAGCCCAAATACTTCAAGAAAATACTCAACTTTTTTGAAGCCGAATTTCTTCATGAAAATTTTCAACTTTTTTGAAGCCCAAATCCTTCATGAAAATTTTCAACTTTTTTGAAGCCCAAATACTTCAAGAATATTTTCAACTTTTTTGATGCCCAAATCCTTCATGAAAATGTTCAACTTTTTTGAAGCCCAAATACTTCATGAATATTTTCAACTTTTTTGATGCCCAAATCCTTCATGAAAATTTTCAACTTTTTTGAAGCCCAAATACTTTAAGAAAATTTTCAACTTTTTTGAAGCCGAATTTCTTCATGAAAATTTTCAACTTTTTTGAAGCCGAATTTCTTCATGAATATTTTCAACTTTTTTGAAGCAGAATTTCTTCATTATAATTTTCAACTTTTTTGAAGCCGAATTTCTTCATGAATATTTTCAACTTTTTTGAAGCAGAATTTCTTCATTATAATTTTCAACTTTTTTGAAGCCGAATTTCTTCATGAATATTTTCAACTTTTTTGAAGCCGAATTTCTTCATTATAATTTTCAACTTTTTTGAAGCCGAATTTCTTCATGAATATTTTCAGCTTTTTTGAAGCACAAATACTTCATGAAAATATTCAACTTTTTTGAAGCCGCAATACTTCATGAAAATTTTCAACTTTTTTGAAGCCGAATTTCTTCATGAAAATTTTCAACTTTTTTGAAGCCGAAATACTTCATGAAAATTTTCAACTTTTTTGAAGCCCAAATACTTCAAGAAAATATTCAACTTTTTTGAAGCCGAATTTCTTCATGAAAATTTTCAACTTTTTTGAAGCCCAAATCCTTCATGAAAATTTTCAACTTTTTTGAAGCCCAAATACTTCAAGAATATTTTCAACTTTTTTGATGCCCAAATCCTTCATGAAAATGTTCAACTTTTTTGAAGCCCAAATACTTCATGAAAATTTTCAACTTTTTTGAAGCCGAATTTCTTCATGAATATTTTCAACTTTTTTGAAGCAGAATTTCCTCATTATAATTTTCAACTTTTTTGAAGCCGAATTTCTTCATGAATATTTTCAACTTTTTTGAAGCAGAATTTCTTCATTATAATTTTCAACTTTTTTGAAGCCGAATTTCTTCATGAATATTTTCAGCTTTTTTGAAGCACAAATACTTCATGAAAATATTCAACTTTTTTGAAGCCGCAATACTTCATGAAAATTTTCAACTTTTTTGAAGCCCAAATCCTTCATGAAAATTTTCAACTTTTTTGAAGCCCAAATCCTTCATGAAAATGTTCAACTTTTTTGAAGCCCAAATACTTCATGAATATTTTCAACTTTTTTGTTGCCCAAATACTTCATGAATATATTCAACTTTTTTGAAGCCCAATTTCTTCATGAAAATTTTCAACTTTTTTGAAGCCGAAATACTTCATGAAAATTTTCAACTTTTTTGAAGCCGAATTTCTTCTTGAAAATGTTCAACTTTTTTGAAGCCCAAATACTTCATGAATATTTTCAACTTTTTTGATGCCCAAATCCTTCATGAAAATTTTCAACTTTTTTGAAGCCCAAATACTTCAAGAAAATATTCAACTTTTTTGAAGCCGAATTTCTTCATGAAAATTTTCAACTTTTTTGAAGCCGAATTTCTTCATGAAAATTTTCAACTTTTTTGAAGCCCAAATTCTTCATGAAAATTTTCAACTTTTTTGAAGCCGAATTTCTTCATGAATATTTTCAACTTTTTTGAAGCCGAATTTCTTCATTATAATTTTCAACTTTTTTGAAGCCGAATTTCTTCATGAATATTGTCAGCTTTTTTGAAGCACAAATACTTCATGAAAATATTCAACTTTTTTGAAGCCCAAATACTTCAAGAAAATATTCAACTTTTTTGAAGCCGAATTTCTTCATGAAAATTTTCAACTTTTTTGAAGCCCAAATACTTCATGAAAATTTTCAACTTTTTTGAAGCCGAATTTCTTCATGAATATTTTCAACTTTTTTGAAGCAGAATTTCTTCATGAAAATTTTCAACTTTTTTGAAGCCCAAATCCTTCATGAAAATTTTCAACTTTTTTGAAGCCCAAATCCTTCATGAAAATGTTCAACTTTTTTGAAGCCCAAATACTTCATGAATATTTTCAACTTTTTTGTTGCCCAAATACTTCATGAATATATTCAACTTTTTTGAAGCCCAATTTCTTCATGAAAATTTTCAACTTTTTTGAAGCCGAAATATTTCATGAAAATTTTCAACTTTTTTGAAGCCGAATTTCTTCTTGAAAATGTTCAACTTTTTTGAAGCCCAAATACTTCATGAATATTTTCAACTTTTTTGATGCCCAAATCCTTCATGAAAATTTTCAACTTTTTTGAAGCCCAAATACTTCAAGAAAATATTCAACTTTTTTGAAGCCGAATTTCTTCATGAAAATTTTCAACTTTTTTGAAGCCGAATTTCTTCATGAAAATTTTCAACTTTTTTGAAGCCCAAATTCTTCATGAAAATTTTAAACTTTTTTGAAGCCGAATTTCTTCATGAATATTTTCAACTTTTTTGAAGCCGAATTTCTTCATTATAATTTTCAACTTTTTTGAAGCCGAATTTCTTCATGAATATTGTCAGCTTTTTTGAAGCACAAATACTTCATGAAAATATTCAACTTTTTTGAAGCCGCAATACTTCATGAAAATTTTCAACTTTTTTGAAGCCGAATTTCTTCATGAATATTTTCAACTTTTTTGAAGCAGAATTTCTTCATTATAATTTTCAACTTTTTTGAAGCCGAATTTCTTCATGAATATTTTCAACTTTTTTGAAGCCGAATTTCTTCATGAAAATTTTAAACTTTTTTGAAGCCGAATTTCTTCATGAATATTTTCAACTTTTTTGAAGCCCAAATACTTCATGAAAATTTTCAACTTTTTTGAAGCCCAAATACTTCATGAAAATGTTCGACTTTTTTAAAGACGAAATCCTGTCGTGAAAATTTTCAACTTTTTTGAAGCCGAATTTCTTCATGAAAATTTTCAACTTTTTTGAAGCCGAATTTCTTCATGAAAATTTTCAACTTTTTTGAAGCCCAAATACTTCAAGAAAATTTTCAACTTTTTTGAAGCCGAATTTCTTCATGAATATTTTCAACTTTTTTGAAGCCGAATTTCTTCATGAAAATTTTAAACTTTTTTGAAGCCGAATTTCTTCATGAATATTTTCAACTTTTTTGAAGCCCAAATACTTCATGAAAATTTTCAACTTTTTTGAAGCCCAAATACTTCATGAAAATGTTCGACTTTTTTAAAGACGAAATCCTGTCGTGAAAATTTTCAACTTTTTTGAAGCCGAATTTCTTCATGAAAATTTTCAACTTTTTTGAAGCCGAATTTCTTCATGAAAATTTTCAACTTTTTTGAAGCCCAAATACTTCAAGAAAATTTTCAACTTTTTTGAAGCCGAATTTCTTCATGAATATTTTCAACTTTTTTGAAGCAGAATTTCTTCATTATAATTTTCAACTTTTTTGAAGCCCAAATACTTCATGAAAATTTTCAACTTTTTTGAAGCTGAATTTCTTCATGAATATTTTCAACTTTTTTGAAGCAGAATTTCTTCATCATAATTTTCAACTTTTTTGAAGCCGAATTTCTTCATGAATATTTTCAACTTTTTTGAAGCCGAATTTCTTCATGAAAATTTTCAACTTTTTTGAAGCCGAAATACTTCATGAAAATTTTCAACTTTTTTGAAGCCCAAATCATTCATGAAAATTTTCAACTTTTTTGAAGCCCAAATACTTCATGAATATTTTCAACTTTTTTGAAGCCCAAATCCTTCATGAAAATTTTCAACTTTTTTGAAGCCCAAATACTTCAAGAAAATTTTCAACTTTTTTGAAGCCGAATTTCTTCATGAAAATTTTCAACTTTTTTGAAGCCGAATTTCTTCATGAAAATTTTCAACTTTTTTGAAGCCGAATTTCTTCATGAAAATTTTCAACTTTTTTGAAGCCGAATTTCTTCATGAAAATTTTCAACTTTTTTGAAGCCCAAATACTTCATGAAAATTTTCAACTTTTTTGAAGCCGAATTTCTTCATGAATATTTTCAACTTTTTTGAAGAAGAATTTCTTTATTATAATTTTCAACTTTTTTCAAGCCGAATTTCTTCATGAATATTTTCAACTTTTTTGAAGCCGAATTTCTTCATGAAAATTTTCAACTTTTTTGAAGCCGAATTTCTTCATGAAAATTTTCAACTTTTTTGAAGCCCAAATACTTCAAGAAAATTTTCAACTTTTTTGAAGCCGAATTTCTTCATGAATATTTTCAACTTTTTTGAAGCAGAATTTCTTCATTATAATTTTCAACTTTTTTGAAGCCGAATTTCTTCATGAATATTTTCAGCTTTTTTGAAGCACAAATACTTCATGAAAATATTCAACTTTTTTGAAGCCGCAATACTTCATGAAAATTTTCAACTTTTTTGAAGCCGAATTTCTTCATGAATATTTTCAACTTTTTTGAAGCATAATTTCTTCATCATAATTTTCAACTTTTTTGAAGCCGAATTTCTTCATGAATATTTTCAACTTTTTTGAAGCCGAATTTCTTCATGAAAATTTTCAACTTTTTTGAAGCCGAAATACTTAATGAAAATTTTCAACTTTTTTGAAGCCCAAATCATTCATGAAAATTTTCAACTTTTTTGAAGCCCAAATACTTCATGAATATTTTCAACTTTTTTGAAGCCCAAATACTTCAAGAAAATATTCAACTTTTTTGAAGCCGAATTTCTTCATGAAAATTTTCAACTTTTTTGAAGCCGAATTTCTTCATGAAAATTTTCAACTTTTTTGAAGCCCAAATTCTTCATGAAAATTTTCAACTTTTTTGAAGCCGAATTTCTTCATGAATATTTTCAACTTTTTTGAAGCCGAATTTCTTCATTATAATTTTCAACTTTTTTGAAGCCGAATTTCTTCATGAATATTGTCAGCTTTTTTGAAGCACAAATACTTCATGAAAATATTCAACTTTTTTGAAGCCCAAATACTTCAAGAAAATATTCAACTTTTTTGAAGCCGAATTTCTTCATGAAAATTTTCAACTTTTTTGAAGCCCAAATACTTCATGAAAATTTTCAACTTTTTTGAAGCCGAATTTCTTCATGAATATTTTCAACTTTTTTGAAGCAGAATTTCTTCATTATAATTTTCAACTTTTTTGAAGCCGAATTTCTTCATGAATATTTTCAACTTTTTTGAAGCAGAATTTCTTCATTATAATTTTCAACTTTTTTGAAGCCGAATTTCTTCATGAATATTTTCAGCTTTTTTGAAGCACAAATACTTCATGAAAATATTCAACTTTTTTGAAGCCGCAATACTTCATGAAAATTTTCAACTTTTTTGAAGCCCAAATCCTTCATGAAAATTTTCAACTTTTTTGAAGCCCAAATCCTTCATGAAAATGTTCAACTTTTTTGAAGCCCAAATACTTCATGAATATTTTCAACTTTTTTGTTGCCCAAATACTTCATGAATATATTCAACTTTTTTGAAGCCCAATTTCTTCATGAAAATTTTCAACTTTTTTGAAGCCGAAATACTTCATGAAAATTTTCAACTTTTTTGAAGCCGAATTTCTTCTTGAAAATGTTCAACTTTTTTGAAGCCCAAATACTTCATGAATATTTTCAACTTTTTTGATGCCCAAATCCTTCATGAAAATTTTCAACTTTTTTGAAGCCCAAATACTTCAAGAAAATATTCAACTTTTTTGAAGCCGAATTTCTTCATGAAAATTTTCAACTTTTTTGAAGCCGAATTTCTTCATGAAAATTTTCAACTTTTTTGAAGCCCAAATTCTTCATGAAAATTTTCAACTTTTTTGAAGCCGAATTTCTTCATGAATATTTTCAACTTTTTTGAAGCCGAATTTCTTCATTATAATTTTCAACTTTTTTGAAGCCGAATTTCTTCATGAATATTGTCAGCTTTTTTGAAGCACAAATACTTCATGAAAATATTCAACTTTTTTGAAGCCGCAATACTTCATGAAAATTTTCAACTTTTTTGAAGCCGAATTTCTTCATGAAAATTTTCAACTTTTTTGAAGCCCAAATCCTTCATGAAAATTTTCAACTTTTTTGAAGCCCAAATACATCAAGAATATTTTCAACTTTTTTGATGCCCAAATCCTTCATGAAAATGTTCAACTTTTTTGAAGCCCAAATACTTCATGAATATTTTCAACTTTTTTGATGCCCAAATCCTTCATGAAAATTTTCAACTTTTTTGAAGCCCAAATACTTTAAGAAAATTTTCAACTTTTTTGAAGCCGAATTTCTTCATGAAAATTTTCAACTTTTTTGAAGCCGAATTTCTTCATGAAAATTTTCAACTTTTTTGAAGCCCAAATACTTCATGAAAATTTTCAACTTTTTTGAAGCCGAATTTCTTCTTGAAAATGTTCAACTTTTTTGAAGCCCAAATACTTCATGAATATTTTCAACTTTTTTGATGCCCAAATCCTTCATGAAAATTTTCAACTTTTTTGAAGCCCAAATACTTCAAGAAAATATTCAACTTTTTTGAAGCCGAATTTCTTCATGAAAATTTTCAACTTTTTTGAAGCCGAATTTCTTCATGAAAATTTTCAACTTTTTTGAAGCCCAAATTCTTCATGAAAATTTTCAACTTTTTTGAACCCGAATTTCTTCATGAATATTTTCAACTTTTTTGAAGCCGAATTTCTTCATTATAATTTTCAACTTTTTTGAAGCCGAATTTCTTCATGAATATTGTCAGCTTTTTTGAAGCACAAATACTTCATGAAAATATTCAACTTTTTTGAAGCCGCAATACTTCATGAAAATTTTCAACTTTTTTGAAGCCGAATTTCTTCATGAAAATTTTCAACTTTTTTGAAGCCCAAATCCTTCATGAAAATTTTCAACTTTTTTGAAGCCCAAATACATCAAGAATATTTTCAACTTTTTTGATGCCCAAATCCTTCATGAAAATGTTCAACTTTTTTGAAGCCCAAATACTTAATGAATATTTTCAACTTTTTTGATGCCCAAATCCTTCATGAAAATTTTCAACTTTTTTGAAGCCCAAATACTTTAAGAAAATTTTCAACTTTTTTGAAGCCGAATTTCTTCATGAAAATTTTCAACTTTTTTGAAGCCGAATTTCTTCATGAAAATTTTCAACTTTTTTGAAGCCCAAATACTTCATGAAAATTTTCAACTTTTTTGAAGCCGAATTTCTTCATGAATATTTTCAACTTTTTTGAAGCAGAATTTCTTCATTATAATTTTCAACTTTTTTGAAGCCGAATTTCTTCATGAATATTTTCAACTTTTTTGAAGCCGAATTTCTTCATGAAAATTTTAAACTTTTTTGAAGCCGAATTTCTTCATGAATATTTTCAACTTTTTTGAAGCCCAAATACTTCATGAAAATTTTCAACTTTTTTGAAGCCCAAATACTTCATGAAAATGTTCGACTTTTTTAAAGACGAAATCCTGTCGTGAAAATTTTCAACTTTTTTGAAGCCGAATTTCTTCATGAAAATTTTCAACTTTTTTGAAGCCGAATTTCTTCATGAAAATTTTCAACTTTTTTGAAGCCCAAATACTTCAAGAAAATTTTCAACTTTTTTGAAGCCGAATTTCTTCATGAATATTTTCAACTTTTTTGAAGCCGAATTTCTTCATGAAAATTTTAAACTTTTTTGAAGCCGAATTTCTTCATGAATATTTTCAACTTTTTTGAAGCCCAAATACTTCATGAAAATTTTCAACTTTTTTGAAGCCCAAATACTTCATGAAAATGTTCGACTTTTTTAAAGACGAAATCCTGTCGTGAAAATTTTCAACTTTTTTGAAGCCGAATTTCTTCATGAAAATTTTCAACTTTTTTGAAGCCGAATTTCTTCATGAAAATTTTCAACTTTTTTGAAGCCCAAATACTTCAAGAAAATTTTCAACTTTTTTGAAGCCGAATTTCTTCATGAATATTTTCAACTTTTTTGAAGCAGAATTTCTTCATTATAATTTTCAACTTTTTTGAAGCCCAAATACTTCATGAAAATTTTCAACTTTTTTGAAGCTGAATTTCTTCATGAATATTTTCAACTTTTTTGAAGCAGAATTTCTTCATCATAATTTTCAACTTTTTTGAAGCCGAATTTCTTCATGAATATTTTCAACTTTTTTGAAGCCGAATTTCTTCATGAAAATTTTCAACTTTTTTGAAGCCGAAATACTTCATGAAAATTTTCAACTTTTTTGAAGCCCAAATCATTCATGAAAATTTTCAACTTTTTTGAAGCCCAAATACTTCATGAATATTTTCAACTTTTTTGAAGCCCAAATCCTTCATGAAAATTTTCAACTTTTTTGAAGCCCAAATACTTCAAGAAAATTTTCAACTTTTTTGAAGCCGAATTTCTTCATGAAAATTTTCTACTTTTTTGAAGCCGAATTTCTTCATGAAAATTTTCAACTTTTTTGAAGCCCAAATACTTCAAGAAAATTTTCAACTTTTTTGAAGCCGAATTTCTTCATGAAAATTTTCAACTTTTTTGAAGCCGAATTTCTTCATGAAAATTTTCAACTTTTTTGAAGCCGAATTTCTTCATGAAAATTTTCAACTTTTTTGAAGCCCAAATACTTCATGAAAATTTTCAACTTTTTTGAAGCCGAATTTCTTCATGAATATTTTCAACTTTTTTGAAGCAGAATTTCTTTATTATAATTTTCAACTTTTTTCAAGCCGAATTTCTTCATGAATATTTTCAACTTTTTTGAAGCCGAATTTCTTCATGAAAATTTTCAACTTTTTTGAAGCCGAATTTCTTCATGAAAATTTTCAACTTTTTTGAAGCCCAAATACTTCAAGAAAATTTTCAACTTTTTTGAAGCCGAATTTCTTCATGAATATTTTCAACTTTTTTGAAGCAGAATTTCTTCATTATAATTTTCAACTTTTTTGAAGCCGAATTTCTTCATGAATATTTTCAGCTTTTTTGAAGCACAAATACTTCATGAAAATATTCAACTTTTTTGAAGCCGCAATACTTCATGAAAATTTTCAACTTTTTTGAAGCCGAATTTCTTCATGAATATTTTCAACTTTTTTGAAGCAGAATTTCTTCATCATAATTTTCAACTTTTTTGAAGCCGAATTTCTTCATGAATATTTTCAACTTTTTTGAAGCCGAATTTCTTCATGAAATTTTTCAACTTTTTTGAAGCCGAAATACTTCATGAAAATTTTCAACTTTTTTGAAGCCCAAATCGTTCATGAAAATTTTCAACTTTTTTGAAGCCCAAATACTTCATGAATATTTTCAACTTTTTTGAAGCCCAAATCCTTCATGAAAATTTTCAACTTTTTTGAAGCCCAAATACTTCAAGAAAATTTTCACCTTTTTTGAAGCCGAATTTCTTCATGAAAATTTTCAACTTTTTTGAAGCCCAAATACTTCATGAAAATTTTCAACTTTTTTGAAGCTGAATTTCTTCATGGATATTTTCAACTTTTTTGAAGCCGAATTTCTTCATGAAAATTTTCAACTTTTTTGAAGCCCAAATACTTCATGAAAATTTTCAACTTTTTTGAAGCTGAATTTCTTCATGGATATTTTCAACTTTTTTGAAGCAGAATTTCTTCATTATAATTTTCAACTTTTTTGAAGCCGAATTTCTTCATGAATATTTTCAACTTTTTTGAAGCCGAATTTCTTCATGAAAATTTTAAACTTTTTTGAAGCCGAATTTCTTCATGAATATTTTCAACTTTTTTGAAGCCCAAATACTTCATGAAAATGTTCGACTTTTTTAAAGACGAAATCCTGTCATGAATATATTCAACTTTTTTGAAGCCGAATTTCTTCATGAAAATTTTCAACTTTTTTGAAGCCGAATTTCTTCATGAATATTTTCAACTTTTTTGAAGCCCAAATACTTGATGAAAATTTTCAACTTTTTTGAAGCCGAATTTCTTCATGAAAATTTTCAATTGACCCACCCCCCCCTCACGAAAAAGTTGAAAAAAGACGAAACACCCCTCTCTTACGAAAAGGTTGAAAAAAGACGAAACACCCCCCCCCTTGCAAAAACTTTTTTGAAGCCGAATTTCTTCATGAAAATTTTCAACTTTTTTGAAGCCCAAATACTTGATGAAAATTTTCAACTTTTTTGAAGCCGAATTTCTTCATGAATATTTTCAACTTTTTTGAAGCCGAATTTCTTCATTATAATTTTCAACTTTTTTGAAGCCGAATTTCTTCATGAATATTGTCAGCTTTTTTGAAGCACAAATACTTCATGAAAATATTCAACTTTTTTGAAGCCGCAATACTTCATGAAAATTTTCAACTTTTTTGAAGCCGAATTTCTTCATGAAAATTTTCAACTTTTTTGAAGCCCAAATCCTTCATGAAAATTTTCAACTTTTTTGAAGCCCAAATACATCAAGAATATTTTCAACTTTTTTGATGCCCAAATCCTTCATGAAAATGTTCAACTTTTTTGAAGCCCAAATACTTAATGAATATTTTCAACTTTTTTGATGCCCAAATCCTTCATGAAAATTTTCAACTTTTTTGAAGCCCAAATACTTTAAGAAAATTTTCAACTTTTTTGAAGCCGAATTTCTTCATGAAAATTTTCAACTTTTTTGAAGCCGAATTTCTTCATGAAAATTTTCAACTTTTTTGAAGCCCAAATACTTCATGAAAATTTTCAACTTTTTTGAAGCCGAATTTCTTCATGAATATTTTCAACTTTTTTGAAGCAGAATTTCTTCATTATAATTTTCAACTTTTTTGAAGCCGAATTTCTTCATGAATATTTTCAACTTTTTTGAAGCCGAATTTCTTCATGAAAATTTTAAACTTTTTTGAAGCCGAATTTCTTCATGAATATTTTCAACTTTTTTGAAGCCCAAATACTTCATGAAAATTTTCAACTTTTTTGAAGCCCAAATACTTCATGAAAATGTTCGACTTTTTTAAAGACGAAATCCTGTCGTGAAAATTTTCAACTTTTTTGAAGCCGAATTTCTTCATGAAAATTTTCAACTTTTTTGAAGCCGAATTTCTTCATGAAAATTTTCAACTTTTTTGAAGCCCAAATACTTCAAGAAAATTTTCAACTTTTTTGAAGCCGAATTTCTTCATGAATATTTTCAACTTTTTTGAAGCCGAATTTCTTCATGAAAATTTTAAACTTTTTTGAAGCCGAATTTCTTCATGAATATTTTCAACTTTTTTGAAGCCCAAATACTTCATGAAAATTTTCAACTTTTTTGAAGCTGAATTTCTTCATGAATATTTTCAACTTTTTTGAAGCAGAATTTCTTCATCATAATTTTCAACTTTTTTGAAGCCGAATTTCTTCATGAATATTTTCAACTTTTTTGAAGCCGAATTTCTTCATGAAAATTTTCAACTTTTTTGAAGCCCAAATCCTTCATGAAAATTTTCAACTTTTTTGAAGCCCAAATACATCAAGAATATTTTCAACTTTTTTGATGCCCAAATCCTTCATGAAAATGTTCAACTTTTTTGAAGCCCAAATACTTAATGAATATTTTCAACTTTTTTGATGCCCAAATCCTTCATGAAAATTTTCAACTTTTTTGAAGCCCAAATACTTTAAGAAAATTTTCAACTTTTTTGAAGCCGAATTTCTTCATGAAAATTTTCAACTTTTTTGAAGCCGAATTTCTTCATGAAAATTTTCAACTTTTTTGAAGCCCAAATACTTCATGAAAATTTTCAACTTTTTTGAAGCCGAATTTCTTCATGAATATTTTCAACTTTTTTGAAGCAGAATTTCTTCATTATAATTTTCAACTTTTTTGAAGCCGAATTTCTTCATGAATATTTTCAACTTTTTTGAAGCCGAATTTCTTCATGAAAATTTTAAACTTTTTTGAAGCCGAATTTCTTCATGAATATTTTCAACTTTTTTGAAGCCCAAATACTTCATGAAAATTTTCAACTTTTTTGAAGCCCAAATACTTCATGAAAATGTTCGACTTTTTTAAAGACGAAATCCTGTCGTGAAAATTTTCAACTTTTTTGAAGCCGAATTTCTTCATGAAAATTTTCAACTTTTTTGAAGCCGAATTTCTTCATGAAAATTTTCAACTTTTTTGAAGCCCAAATACTTCAAGAAAATTTTCAACTTTTTTGAAGCCGAATTTCTTCATGAATATTTTCAACTTTTTTGAAGCCGAATTTCTTCATGAAAATTTTAAACTTTTTTGAAGCCGAATTTCTTCATGAATATTTTCAACTTTTTTGAAGCCCAAATACTTCATGAAAATTTTCAACTTTTTTGAAGCCCAAATACTTCATGAAAATGTTCGACTTTTTTAAAGACGAAATCCTGTCGTGAAAATTTTCAACTTTTTTGAAGCCGAATTTCTTCATGAAAATTTTCAACTTTTTTGAAGCCGAATTTCTTCATGAAAATTTTCAACTTTTTTGAAGCCCAAATACTTCAAGAAAATTTTCAACTTTTTTGAAGCCGAATTTCTTCATGAATATTTTCAACTTTTTTGAAGCAGAATTTCTTCATTATAATTTTCAACTTTTTTGAAGCCCAAATACTTCATGAAAATTTTCAACTTTTTTGAAGCTGAATTTCTTCATGAATATTTTCAACTTTTTTGAAGCAGAATTTCTTCATCATAATTTTCAACTTTTTTGAAGCCGAATTTCTTCATGAATATTTTCAACTTTTTTGAAGCCGAATTTCTTCATGAAAATTTTCAACTTTTTTGAAGCCGAAATACTTCATGAAAATTTTCAACTTTTTTGAAGCCCAAATCATTCATGAAAATTTTCAACTTTTTTGAAGCCCAAATACTTCATGAATATTTTCAACTTTTTTGAAGCCCAAATCCTTCATGAAAATTTTCAACTTTTTTGAAGCCCAAATACTTCAAGAAAATTTTCAACTTTTTTGAAGCCGAATTTCTTCATGAAAATTTTCTACTTTTTTGAAGCCGAATTTCTTCATGAAAATTTTCAACTTTTTTGAAGCCCAAATACTTCAAGAAAATTTTCAACTTTTTTGAAGCCGAATTTCTTCATGAAAATTTTCAACTTTTTTGAAGCCGAATTTCTTCATGAAAATTTTCAACTTTTTTGAAGCCGAATTTCTTCATGAAAATTTTCAACTTTTTTGAAGCCCAAATACTTCATGAAAATTTTCAACTTTTTTGAAGCCGAATTTCTTCATGAATATTTTCAACTTTTTTGAAGCAGAATTTCTTTATTATAATTTTCAACTTTTTTCAAGCCGAATTTCTTCATGAATATTTTCAACTTTTTTGAAGCCGAATTTCTTCATGAAAATTTTCAACTTTTTTGAAGCCGAATTTCTTCATGAAAATTTTCAACTTTTTTGAAGCCCAAATACTTCAAGAAAATTTTCAACTTTTTTGAAGCCGAATTTCTTCATGAATATTTTCAACTTTTTTGAAGCAGAATTTCTTCATTATAATTTTCAACTTTTTTGAAGCCGAATTTCTTCATGAATATTTTCAGCTTTTTTGAAGCACAAATACTTCATGAAAATATTCAACTTTTTTGAAGCCGCAATACTTCATGAAAATTTTCAACTTTTTTGAAGCCGAATTTCTTCATGAATATTTTCAACTTTTTAGAAGCAGAATTTCTTCATCATAATTTTCAACTTTTTTGAAGCCGAATTTCTTCATGAATATTTTCAACTTTTTTGAAGCCGAATTTCTTCATGAAAATTTTCACCTTTTTTGAAGCCGAATTTCTTCATGAAAATTTTCAACTTTTTTGAAGCCCAAATACTTCATGAAAATTTTCAACTTTTTTGAAGCTGAATTTCTTCATGGATATTTTCAACTTTTTTGAAGCCGAATTTCTTCATGAAAATTTTCAACTTTTTTGAAGCCCAAATACTTCATGAAAATTTTCAACTTTTTTGAAGCTGAATTTCTTCATGGATATTTTCAACTTTTTTGAAGCAGAATTTCTTCATTATAATTTTCAACTTTTTTGAAGCCGAATTTCTTCATGAATATTTTCAACTTTTTTGAAGCCGAATTTCTTCATGAAAATTTTAAACTTTTTTGAAGCCGAATTTCTTCATGAATATTTTCAACTTTTTTGAAGCCCAAATACTTCATGAAAATGTTCGACTTTTTTAAAGACGAAATCCTGTCATGAATATATTCAACTTTTTTGAAGCCGAATTTCTTCATGAAAATTTTCAACTTTTTTGAAGCCCAAATACTTGATGAAAATTTTCAACTTTTTTGAAGCCGAATTTCTTCATGAAAATTTTCAACTTTTTTGAAGCCGAATTTCTTCATGAAAATTTTAAACTTTTTTCAAGCCCAAATACATCAGGAAAATTTTCAACTTTTTTGAAGCCGAATTTCTTCATGAATATTGTCAATTGACCCACCCCCCCTCACGAAAAAGTTGAAAAAAGACGAAACACCCCCCCTTACGAAAAAGTTGAAAAAAGACGAAACATCCCCCCCTTGCGAAAACTTTTTTGAAGCCGAATTTCTTCATGAAAATTTTCAACTTTTTTGAAGCCGAATTTCTTCATGAAAATTTTCAACTTTTTTGAAGCCCAAATACTTCATGAAAATTTTCAACTTTTTTGAAGCCGAATTTCTTCATGAATATATTCAACTTTTTTGAAGCAGAATTTCTTTATTATAATTTTCAACTTTTTTCAAGCCGAATTTCTTCATGAATATTTTCAACTTTTTTGAAGCCGAATTTCTTCATGAAAATTTTCAACTTTTTTGAAGCCGAATTTCTTCATGAAAATTTTCAACTTTTTTGAAGCCCAAATACTTCATGAAAATTTTCAACTTTTTTGAAGCCGAATTTCTTCATGAATATTTTCAACTTTTTTGAAGCAGAATTTCTTTATTATAATTTTCAACTTTTTTCAAGCCGAATTTCTTCATGAATATTTTCAACTTTTTTGAAGCCGAATTTCTTCATGAAAATTTTCAACTTTTTTGAAGCCGAATTTCTTCATGAAAATTTTCAACTTTTTTGAAGCCCAAATACTTCAAGAAAATTTTCAACTTTTTTGAAGCCGAATTTCTTCATGAATATTTTCAACTTTTTTGAAGCAGAATTTCTTCATTATAATTTTCAACTTTTTTGAAGCCGAATTTCTTCATGAATATTTTCAGCTTTTTTGAAGCACAAATACTTCATGAAAATATTCAACTTTTTTGAAGCCGCAATACTTCATGAAAATTTTCAACTTTTTTGAAGCCGAATTTCTTCATGAATATTTTCAACTTTTTTGAAGCAGAATTTCTTCATCATAATTTTCAACTTTTTTGAAGCCGAATTTCTTCATGAATATTTTCAACTTTTTTGAAGCCGAATTTCTTCATGAAAATTTTCAACTTTTTTGAAGCCGAAATACTTAATGAAAATTTTCAACTTTTTTGAAGCCCAAATCATTCATGAAAATTTTCAACTTTTTTGAAGCCCAAATACTTCATGAATATTTTCAACTTTTTTGAAGCCCAAATACTTCAAGAAAATTTTCAACTTTTTTGAAGCCGAATTTCTTCATTATAATTTTCAACTTTTTTGAAGCCGAATTTCTTCATGAATATTTTCAGCTTTTTTGAAGCACAAATACTTCATGAAAATATTCAACTTTTTTGAAGCCGCAATACTTCATGAAAATTTTCAACTTTTTTGAAGCCGAATTTCTTCATGAAAATTTTCAACTTTTTTGAAGCCGAAATACTTCCTGAAAATTTTCAACTTTTTTGAAGCCCAAATACTTCATGAAAATTTTCAACTTTTTTGAAGCTGAATTTCTTCATGGATATTTTCAACTTTTTTGAAGCCGAATTTCTTCATGAAAATTTTCAACTTTTTTGAAGCCCAAATACTTCATGAAAATTTTCAACTTTTTTGAAGCTGAATTTCTTCATGGATATTTTCAACTTTTTTGAAGCAGAATTTCTTCATTATAATTTTCAACTTTTTTGAAGCCGAATTTCTTCATGAATATTTTCAACTTTTTTGAAGCCGAATTTCTTCATGAAAATTTTAAACTTTTTTGAAGCCGAATTTCTTCATGAATATTTTCAACTTTTTTGAAGCCCAAATACTTCATGAAAATGTTCGACTTTTTTAAAGACGAAATCCTGTCATGAATATATTCAACTTTTTTGAAGCCGAATTTCTTCATGAAAATTTTCAACTTTTTTGAAGCCCAAATACTTCATGAAAATTTTCAACTTTTTTGAAGCTGAATTTCTTCATGGATATTTTCAACTTTTTTGAAGCCGAATTTCTTCATGAATATTGTCAATTGACCCACCCCCCCTCACGAAAAAGTTGAAAAAAGACGAAACACCCCCCCTTACGAAAAAGTTGAAAAAAGACGAAACATCCCCCCCTTGCGAAAACTTTTTTGAAGCCGAATTTCTTCATGAAAATTTTCAACTTTTTTGAAGCCGAATTTCTTCATGAAAATTTTCAACTTTTTTCAAGCCCAAATACTTCATGAAAATTTTCAACTTTTTTGAAGCCGAATTTCTTCTTGAAAATGTTCAACTTTTTTGAAGCCCAAATCCTTTATGAAAATGTTCAACTTTTTTGATGCCCAAATCCTTCATGAAAATGTTCAACTTTTTTGAAGCCCAAATACTTCATGAATATTTTCAACTTTTTTGATGCCCAAATCCTTCATGAAAATGTTCAACTTTTTTGAAGCCCAAATACTTCATGAATATATTCAACTTTTTTGAAGCCCAAATACTTCATGAAAATATTCAACTTTTTTGAAGCCGAATTTCTTCATGAATATATTCAACTTTTTTGAAGCCCAAATCCTTCATGAAAATTTTCAACTTTTTTGAAGCCCAAATACTTCATGAAAATGTTCAACTTTTTTGAAGCCAAATTTCTTCTTGAAAATGTTCAACTTTTTTGAAGCCCAAATCCTTCATGAAAATGTTCAACTTTTTTGAAGCCCAAATGCTTCATGAATATATTCAACTTTTTTGATGCCCAAATCCTTCATGAAAATTTTCAACTTTTTTGAAGCCCAAATACTTCATGAATATTTTCAACTTTTTTGAAGCCCAAATACTTCAAGAAAATATTCAACTTTTTTGAAGCCGAATTTCTTCATGAAAATTTTCAACTTTTTTGAAGCCCAAATCCTTCATGAATATTTTCAACTTTTTTGATGCCCAAATCCTTCATGAAAATGTTCAACTTTTTTGAAGCCCAAATACTTCAAGAAAATATTCAACTTTTTTGAAGCCGAATTTCTTCATGAAAATTTTCAACTTTTTTGAAGCTGAATTTCTTCATGAATATTTTCAACTTTTTTGAAGTAGAATTTCTTCATTATAATTTTCAACTTTTTTGAAGCCGAATTTCTTCATGAATATTTTCAACTTTTTTGAAGCCGAATTTCTTCATGAATATTTTAAACTTTTTTGAAGCCCAAATACTTCATGAAAATTTTCAACTTTTTTGAAGCCCAAATACTTCATGAAAATGTTCGACTTTTTTAAAGACGAAATCCTGTCATGAATATTTTCAACTTTTTTGAAGCCGAATTTCTTCATGAAAATTTTAAACTTTTTTGAAGCCGAATTTCTTCATGAAAATTTTAAACTTTTTTGAAGCCGAATTTCTTCATGAAAATTTTCAACTTTTTTGAAGCCCAAATCCTTCATGAAAATTTTAAACTTTTTTGAAGCCGAATTTCTTCATGAAAATTTTAAACTTTTTTGAAGCCCAAATACATCAGGAAAATTTTCAACTTTTTTGAAGCCGAATTTCTTCATGAATATTTTCAATTGACCCACCCCCCCTCACGAAAATGTTGAAAAAAGACGAAACAACTCCCCTTACGAAAAAGTTGAAAAAAGACGAAATATCCCCCCCTTGCGAAAACTTTTTTGAAGCCGAATTTCTTCATGAAAATTTTCAACTTTTTTCAAGCCCAAATACTTCATGAAAATTTTCAACTTTTTTGAAGCCGAATTTCTTCTTGAAAATGTTCAACTTTTTTGAAGCCCAAATCATTCATGAAAATGTTCAACTTTTTTG